>NW_005353326.1:594304-623735 GCF_000412655.1 Myotis brandtii
CGGCAAGTCAGGTGGGGAACGTTGGAGTCTGCAGTCACTGGAGCAAGCAAGCCTCATGTTCGCTTCCAGCTGCCTGGCTGCCGGCCGCCATCTTGGCTGACAGTTAATTTGCATAAGGATATGCTGATTAGCCAATGGGAAGGGTAGCGGTCGTACACCAATTACCATGTTTCTCTTTTATTTAATCTATCTATGTATGTATTCATTTACTATTGGAAAACAATAGGTCTGAGGTGGTGATTGAAATTAATTCAGCTATTAGTAGAAGAGGAGAACAAGTGAGGAGAGAAAAAACTGAAGTAAAAAACAAACAAACTAACTAACCAGCCATCAAACAAACAACACCAACAAGACAGAAAGAAAGAAAAAGAAAAAAAAAGAGGAAAAATATTTTTGGATAGTGAAGAAAGAGAAGAGAGAAGTGTGCATGGACTTGGAGCAGGGGAGAGGAAATTAGATATATGAGTAAGATCAATTTTTAACAGGGAGTAAAAAGAAAGGATAGAGAAAAACTAAAGCAGGAACAGGGTAAGAGAAACAGGGTGATAAAGGGGAAAAGTGAGGAAGAGAGTGTTGGCATAAAGAAAAAATTCAGATAGAGTAAAATAATGCTAAAAAGTAAAAATGAAATGTAGAACACTAATCCTAAAATAAAATAAAATAAAGAAAAAATAAAATAAAACTTTAAAAAGGTAAAGTAATAGTAGTAATAATAATAACTAAAAATAAAAATATAATATAAAAGTAAAATTAAGTGAGAAAAAAATTTTGGTTTCTTAAGTAAAAGATAAAAAATAAAAAACTGAAGTAGTAAAGGTCGTTCACTTCCTCTACTGTTCTGCTTGGCACATCTGTTTCCTATCAGGTAGTCAGCACAGTATTGAAGTTCCCTTCGATTAACTGCTCCTCTGTGTCATAAGCCACAACCCTGTTTTCAAGCAGGCGGGATCTCTCTTCTCCCTTTGTTTCTCAGCCTGCCTTTAGTTGTATTTACACAAGAGTCAATTTCTGATACAACCCCTGGGTGGCAGTGTTTCTGTGTTAATAGCCAGGTCTAAAAGGCCCCTCTACCCAGTGTTTAGATTTTTCTTTCCCTGCCGCACTTAATATTTGGTTGGAGGGACGGACTGCCCTAGAGCTGGTTTCCTGCTCATCTCTCCTTATTCTGATACCCAGTTTCCATAAAAACAACTTTCCCTGCAGTCTCGGTGAGTATTTTTAATTGGAAGATCCTATGTACTGGACTTAGCAAGCAAAAGCAAGGAGTTAAAAAGGAAAAAAGCCAAAGGAAGTGCACCGACTCCCCTGGCACTGCGCAGCTGGTATAGAAATTCAGGCTGCCTTTCTGGGCCCAGCCCAGCTGTGGGCTAATATCTAGAGTCCCCTTCTGCCAGCAGCCCTGTGGACCCCCTTCCACATTTGAGAGCTACACTGACCCCAACGGCCGCGGATTTTGTGGAGCGCAGTCTTCCTCTGAGACTCTAGTCCCCGCTGGGTGCATTTCTCCCTTCAGCCTGGATCCCAGATCTCACCTTTCTCTAGGTGATATCTGACCTTTCTGTCCACCGGTTGCCTCACCAGCTATGTTTAATTCGCCAATTCCAGGTGGGTGTTGTTTGATTCAGCTGTTCCTTCTATTTGCTCTGTGAGAAGGTGCAGGGCCTGTCCGCATATTCAGCCCCCTGGACAGACTTTCTCGGTGCCTGCGGTTGGGGAGGCTGGAGTCCTGGTGTTCGTGGGTTCGCAGCTGAGGCAGCTGGTCCCTGGGCATTGTGGTTGTAGGGTTTCGGGAGGTATCTGAGGTCTCCCCGGTTGAAGGTAAGGCTGGGCTTTTGATCACAGCTGGTCTCCCCTTTAAGATGGCATGGTCTCTATGGCAGAGCCGGCGCTCCGGGAGAGATTTCAGCAGCAGTAGAGGTTGCCCAGCCAGGGGAGCCCGGTCCGCCAGTCCACAACAGTCCTGTGGAATATAGCTGTCCTTCTCTCACAAATACACGTCTACGCACTCTCCTTCTGTTCTCTCACTCATACACTATCTTGTAGCCTTCCATCCCATTGGCAGCCATCTTGGATCCCCCGAAGACTCAATATTATCTGTTTTTCTCAACTTGATCTATAGATTGAATGCAATCCCCGTCAAAATTCCAGAAAGTTTTCCTGTGGATACCAACAAAGTGATTCTAAAGTTTATATGAAGAGGTAAAAGAAGCAGAATAGGCAACTCAATATTGAACGAGAAGAACAGAGTTGGAGAACTGACACTACTGCAGAGCTATAGTAATCAATACAGTGTGGTACTGGTGAAAGAATAGACAAATAGGTCAATGAACAGAATAGAAAGCCAGAAATAGACCCGCATATAGTCAACTGATCTTTGACAAAGTGGCAAAGGCAATACAATGGAGTAAAGATAGTCTTTTCAAAAAATGGTGCTAAAACAACTGGACATCCACATGTAAATGAATGAATGAATGAATGAATGAATGAATAAATCCCTAGCTGTTTTGGCTCAGTGGATAGAGTGTCAGCCTGTGGACTGTGGGGTCATGGGTTTGATTCTGGTCAAGGGCATGTACCTCAGTTGCAGGCTTGATTCCCAGCCCTGGTCGGGGCACATGCAGAAGGCAACCAGTGGATGTGTCTCTCTCACATAGATGTTTCTATCTCTCTGTCTCTCCCTTTCCCTTCCACTGTCTCTAAAAATCAATGAAAAATATCCTCAGGTGAGGATTAACAACAAAAATAAATAAAGAAATAAAGAAATAAATAATCTAGGCACAGCCCTTCACAAAAATTAACTCAAAATGGATCATAGGCCTAAATGTAAAACACAGAACTATAAAACTCTGGTGTGGTAATGACTTTTTAGATAGAACACTAAAGGCACAAACTGAACTAAATTAAAATTTAAATGTTCTGCACTCCTAAAGATACTGTCAAGAGAATGAGAAGACAAGCCACAAACTGGGAGAAAATATTTGCAAATGACACATCAGATAAAGGACTGTTATCCAAAGGACTGAATGGATAAATAAATTGTGCTACATTCATACGATGGAATATTATTTAGTTCTAAAAAGAAATTGGCTGTTGAGCCATGAAAAGACATGGAGGAACCTTAATGCATATTAATAAGTGAAAGAAGCCAATCTGAAAAGGCCACATATCGTATTCCAACTGTATGACAGTCTGGAAAAGGCAAAACTATGGAGACAGTGGAAGAATCAGTGGTTGCCAGGGGCTGGGGGCAAAGAGGATGAATTGGCGGAGCACAGAGGATTCTCAGGCTAGTGAAACTACTCTGTGTGATACTGTAATGGTGGATGCATTTGTCTCAAACCCATAGAATGTACAACATCAAGAGTGGACCTAATGTAAACTATGGACTTTGGGTGATAATGATGTGTCAGTCTGGGCTCACCTACTGTAACAAATGTAACTCTTCCATGTGGAATGGTGACAGTGGTAGATGCTTCTTGTATGTGGGGACAGGAGTACATGGGAAGTCTCTGTACCTTCCATTCAATTTTGCTGTGAACCTAAAACTGCTCTTTAAAAAAAAGTGTACTTAGAATTAATGAGGGAAGGAAAGGATGGAGGTAAAAGAAGGATATCCAAGCCCAGCAGGCAGATTCCACTAGGTCTCAAGATCTGAGTAGAATCCCTGTGGTCCAAGGCCTTACCCTCTGCACCCATGACTCCCCTCTTGGAATCACTCCATTTTCTTGAAGGGTAGAACATATTTGCAGCTCAGTTCTCTTTGCTTATTTCCTGCCTGTAGAATGTTGGCAGTCCAACCACCGCCCTTTTTCACTTTCTCCCTTTCAGTCTAAACATGAGTTTTCTGCTGATACAACATTCTCAAATACCTGTGTGTCTCCCGTGTTTGTCATGGGGATGCACACCATCAGAGAAGAGGGTCCTCCACAGATCTTTCCTGGGCAAGCCCATCCCATTCCCGGCTTCTGCCGAGATGGTTGAGCACAAACACAAGTCACACACTTAATTTCTCCAGCCACATTGTTGGCTTTTTGTGCAATGCACACTTTCCCAAACACAATCTCCTAATTTGAGCATCTTTTGCTATTTGGACATACTGAGAATTTCCCCCATCAGGTGCTGGTTCATTTTTGCTTGACAATTTCTTCCTCAATTTATCTCTTTCCTCTCACATTTTACTATACACAACAAGGAGAAATCAGGCTGCATTTTCAACATTTTGCTTAGAAATCTTCTCAGGTTATTTACAAGTTCTGCTTTTCACTTTTCACCCAAGTTCTCTCCACTTTATAACCAGTTCGCTCCAGTCTGCAGTGCTGTGTCCCTCCCTCCCTTCTGCGCACTCACTGGCAGTGTCGCCAATGCCCGTATTTCCACCAACAGTCTATTCAAGCCAGTCCAGGCCTTTTCCATCCTCTGTCTCAAAAATTTCAAGCCATTGCCGAATTCCAAAGCACTTCCACATTTTCAGGTATTTGCTGCATCCAGGTGACAGGATTTGTATTTGTTTCCTGGGGCTGCTATAACAGAGTTTCACAAACTGGGAGGCTTGAAAAAAACAGAAATGTATTCCCCCACAGTTCTGGAGGCTGGAATTCTGAAATTAGGGAGGGTGTTGGCCGGGCTGCGTCCTCATCTGGCCCTCATCTGGCCTGGTCTGGGCTCTTCCGAGCTCGTCCTGGTTGTTGGCAGGTTTTAGCTCCTGTGGCAGTGGGATCCAGATCCCCATTTCCTCTTGGCCTTCAGCTGGGCTGCACTGAGCTCCCAGAGGTCACACACATTCCTCAGCCTGTGGCCCCTCTGTCTTCACACCACAGCAGCAGTAACATCCTTCTCACACTGTGACTCCTGGACTTCCTTCTGCAATCAGCCAGGGAAAACTCTGATTTTTAAAGGGCCCTGCTATCAGGTCAGGCCCACCGGGGGAGTGATCGTCAGCCCCACTGATCAGGAACCATGACTCCATCTGCAGAAGCTGATGGCAGCACCTAATTAGCATTTGATTGGATAACTGGGAGAAGTTGTGTGCACCAGACAGGAATGTCAGGGCCTCTTAAGATCTGCTCCTCTCTGTTCCACCCAAGGACAGCCGGGGTCCACCCTCACTCCTCCCTTACCCACAGGGAGTAGATGCTTGAGCCTTGATGCTGGTTCTCCTCTCCATCTGTAGGGCCTCAGAAAGTTACATCCTGCCTCTGAACATCCATTTCTGCATCTGCAGTGTGGGGATCCTGAAGACCCAGCGTCACAACCAAGCAGAACCCCTGGCCCAGGCTGCACTGCCTCTGCTATCATCTGTGTCCTCCTGTGGCTCCAGGAAGTGGGAGACAGTGACGTTGCTCCTGTTCCAGGAGTCCCTCAGTTCTGTGGTCCTGGGAGTCCCCTTACTCTCTCTCATGCACTTGAAGAGACAGAAGGAACAGATGAAGCCCATCGTGAGGGCTGTGGCCGTGGGGATGAGACCATCCTTGCTTTCTGCCTGGTGGGTGAGGTGACTGTGGGTTGGAGGGGGGTGGACAGGCAGAAAGGTGAAGGTCCAGAGCAGGGTCCTGGGGAGAGGAGGATGAATGGTCCAAGGCCCCTTCTGCAATCAGCTGTCCTGTGGAAGACCCCACGCCTGGCCTGACTCTGACCTGTCTCTTATTTCAGAAAGAGGGCCGGGCACTCTGCATTTGTGTGGCCAAAGTCACAGTGTGCGGGACATGACTAAATGGCAGACTCTCATCAAAAGCAGATGTTTATCTCCAGATGCCATCCCATTGAGTGCATAGCCTGAACAAATAAACAAATTACTCTGCAATTTCAGAAGAAAGCATTCCTGTCAGGAATGGCTTTCTGTGAATTTCAAAGGAGAAGGTTCCAAAACAGAAATCTGCTTAGATTGGAAATGATACCCCCTTCAACTCAATTATTTCCTTATGTTCGGAGTCTGATAGAATGAGGTGCAGACTGAGGCCCTGCTGCCCACATGGTGCTGAAAAGACTCAGGATAAATCCTGTGCAGCAGGAAGTGTTTCACTCATTCGCTTGCTGAGCACACTCACCTGCAAGTGTGAGCACGTCTATGCCCTGCTCTCTGACCAATCCCCAGGAGGTAAGAGCCAGCTGATGACCACAGTGGGGCAGAGGGATGGAGTGGCCTACCCCAGGGATTTGGACCCGGGCAGAGGGAGGGCATCCAGGCAAAGGCGGTAGGGGACAGAGGGGAATGCAGAGCTTGGTGCTATCTCACTGCAGCTGGAACCCAGAGTGTGTGGAAGAGGGAGGGGTGGATGCTGAGCCATCTTTATGAGACAGGTCTTCAGTAAGCATGGGCGAGGGGAGCGAAGGACCCACACCTTCCAAGTGCCAAGCCTCGGCAGGGAGACCGGTGGAGCCTCGACGAATGAGCTGGAAACAGCAACTTAGGAGGTGACAGTGGTACCTGCCCACACTGTAGGGTCCTCCACAAACATGTCTGCAGACAGGCTGCCCACAGCCTAGGAGGGCATCAGGAGGCTCCCGGCCCCTTGCTGAGGATGCCAACTTCTGACCAGATCTATGGCCTGCTTGATCCCTAACCTCCGGCTCCTTGGGCTTTGGCCACCAGGATTTGCACAGGAGACTAACCAGGAGCCCTGCCTAGGGCTGGCCTTTTCCCTCCTGACCCCAGAGCTATGTGTGGCTAGGGAACACATGCCTGGTACGGTCCACAGGAACAGTGGGGACAGCAGTGTGAGGGGACAGAGGGAGGGTCAGCCTGGTTCCCTGGCGAAGGGGCCAGTGGGAGAGTGTTCTGAACTTTCCCAAGCCCGCACATCTTTTCCCTGAGGGAGAAGCTGCGGGAGGGATATGAGGAGAGACCCTTGGTTTACTCCCCATCGCCTACGGACAGGAGGGAGCGAGCCCCAGGCCCCACCGCACCCCTGCGGAGGCGAGAGCAGAAAACAGGGGCTCAGAGCAGCAGGTTCTGAGTCGGCCCTCTGGGCAGCGCAGATCTGCTCAGCAGGGCAGGCCTTTCTCCTCAACTCCAGTCCTGTATTCCTGGGTCATCACTGAAAGAGGCCAAACAAGTTTCAAAAAGCTGAAGAAAGTCTAAATTAAAAAGGAGGAAAAGTCACTGATACAGGATCTTCAAATGACGAGGCTCTACTATGATTAATAAATACATTATGGACTAATTAATGGTTTGTGCTCCGTTCCTCTCACAAAAGATCATGCTGGCTTACAATGAAACATCTATGCAACACTGAAAACTGGATTAGGGCTTAGGGAGCTCTCACCCTCTTGTTGAGGAGACAGACCGGGAAAGTGGGCAGAGACACCTGGGGGAGTCTCTCCGGAGTCCCTGGGTGGAGGCCACATGAGCGGGTGTGTGATGGCCCTGGAGGGACGTGAGCCACTGCAGTGGTCCCAGAGAAGCAGGCTCTCTCCAGAAGCCTCATCCCCCTGAGCTGCCAGGGCCGATCTTTGAGGGGGGGTTGGGGCAAGTGCCCCACACTCTTGTCCTGGAAGCTGCCAGTTGCCTCTGTAATCTGCAAATGTTGGAACTGAACATCTATTAGATTAGGGAGGACTCCAGGGCCTTGTAAGTGCTGGTGCTCCTGGCTGATTTTTATTTTTTTGTAGGCAGAAATGCAAACAGCCGTGTTAAGCCTTGTTTTCCTTCTCTCTTCCTTCTGAGCTTCTGGATCAGCATAGTTAAAATGTGTCCTGATATTGCAAGGCAAGTTTAAAAAACATACCATTGAATTTACTGTCCGACCACAGAAATAAACTGCTGAGATTGATGAAGATGTGACCTCCTCCCTCCCACCTCCGTGAATGGGCCAGTGTCAACACACAGACAGGGCTGAATGCATCAATGGACTGATCTGAAATCACACAAACACGAAGGGCCCTGCAGACCCACATGAAGACAGGCAGACACATGAAAACTTGAGACACATGGAAATTCACAGACCCACCCGGATGGAAACACAAAGATGCACAGAAGAATGGAGGCCCACATGAAAATAGGTAGGCTCATGGGGACATGCAGACACGTGCAGATAGGCACACACAGCATATACTCAGTGCACCTTGTTCTGAAAGATCTTAGAACAGCTCATAAAGGACACAGAATTTCTCTGAAAATAGATTAGTTACAAGAAAGAAAATGGGAGAAAGGACAGTGATGTCACATAGAGCTGGGAATGAAAGCAGAGACACAGCAATGACAATGTGGTGATAGCCAGGGTTCCTGAATCAGTCCTCATGCACCTGAGCTGATGGGTATGACTGTTCCACATGTCACAGGTGAGGATCTGCAGGCCCGGGAGCCTGTTCTGCATCTGTTGATGCTGTCCCCAGGTGAAGTGCAGAACCTTCCGGCAGGAACTGCTCTCAGCGATGTTGATGACCAGCACTGGGCATACCTGGCACACGTTGGTGCCTATTAGTGACAGGACAGGCCTTCCACCTGAAGTTGCTGTGCTGTACTCTGCTCCTACTCTGCCCACCCTTTCTCAGTGTCCTCCATGCTCCAGATGAGTGCTGTGGCTTTGGAATTGAAAAGGGCCATTGCTGGGTCGTGAGGGGCTGTCTTCTCGGGCTGAGTGTTGTTTGGGGATCAGAGAGGGTACTCTGAGGACAGGCTGGAGACAGGTTTGGACACACCCTTATGTCACCATCTCTCTGTCCTTTGTTGAGACAGAGGTAGGGTGGACATCCAAAAGATGGTTCCAGTTGTGCAGCCATATGGCCGCAAGCATTTCCCTCTCTCTCCAGGCCCTTCCCATCTTTAGCCATCTGGGTGAGAGGGAGCAGCCTGGGTGGGAGGGAGCAGCCTGGTGGGAGGGAGCAGCCTGGGTGGGAGGGAGCAGCCTATGTGAGAAGGAGCAGCTGGGTGAGGTATAACAGCTGGGTGAGGTGAGCAGCCATGTGAGAGGGAGCCACCCCAGATGTCTATGGAGCATTGATGAAGCTGAGACATGCTGGAGCTGGCTGAGAGGTCTTTTTTCTAGAGGACATGCTGGAGCTTCCTGGGTAGAGGTGGCAGCGAGGCCAGTCCTGGAGAGGGAGGGAAGTGCTGTGGCCATGTGGCTACACAGCTGGAACCATCTCTTGGCTGCCCGCCCTTTCTCAGTCCCAACAAAAGGCAGGAGGCCACTGTGAATCCTGTTTCTCTTGGTGAAATGTAGACTCACGCCCCTAGATACCGAGGGGCACTATGGGCCCTACAGGGTGGAATGGCAGGGAAGGTTTCAGGCCATTGATGGACCCTGGAATGTACTTTAGAGAATATGTGTGGCCTCACCAGAGGAGACTGACATGCTGCTTCCAGGAAGGGTGGAGCCGCCCTCCTGCACCCTCTATACCCCTTGGTGGGGTGGGACCATGGGGGCCATATGAGGTCACTCACAAGAGGGCCAAGGCTCAACAGTCAGCCCTCCTTGGGTTGCCAGGTCCTGGGCCCCAGGGACGTGATTTGTTCTGAGCAGTCAGGCCTTGGATTGCTGTGGGGGTTTTCCTCCTGTTTAGATGACTCCTCAGCTGCCCAGGCCTGACACACCCCACCATTCCCTTTAACCTGCCCCTTGCTCTTGGAACAGTTCACATCCCCCACCCCAGGCTGGCTGTGCTCTCTCTGCGTAGGGATCAGCCTCCCAAACTGAGGAGTAAGTGCTGTGTGAATGAATAAAAAACTCCCACTGTACAGGCAGGAGAGAGGCCTGAACGGGACTGGGGCAGCCATGGGCTGGGGTCTCCCAGGCGCCCCCAGCATCTGGCTTTTCTGCCCAGGTAGGTATGCAGCCCCTGCTTGCCCATCATGTTATCCCAGGCTCTGCCCTCCCTCCTTAGACTCCCTACCCCAAGTACTAGAAACCCACCAGTCCCCCCTGCCTCTACCCTAACTC
Organism: Myotis brandtii; assembly: GCF_000412655.1. Classification (NCBI taxonomy): domain Eukaryota; kingdom Metazoa; phylum Chordata; class Mammalia; order Chiroptera; family Vespertilionidae; genus Myotis; species Myotis brandtii. Next base: position 604,183 of record NW_005353326.1, read on the forward strand.
TCTAGAGACGCCCTCCTAGGCAGGGGCTCTGACTGCTGCCCTCTCCTGCTGTCCATGCTTGGACCAGACCGCAGCCCACCTGGTTAGTTTCTTCTTTCAGGCTCCTCCACAGAGCCACCCAGCTACGTGGTTCCAGGTCCCATCCTTCAGAAGGGATAGAAAGAGGCGGGCTAGTGCCCTGGCTTTCACCTAGAGTTGCTGCTTCTGGCTCTGCATTGTTGCTTGAAAGTTCCCCAAAGTTGTAAATGGTGGGGTCCTCAAAGTAGGTGATTTCAAACTCCCTCAACAAGCGTCAAGTGCAGGAGCAGCCAGGATCTTTGCTTCCTTCCTTCTGTGGGGTGAGCCTGTCTCAGTGCTGTGAGTGTGGGCTTTCTGAGGCTAAGCTTCTCACATTTTTCTCCCAGCCCATGCACCAGCTCAAGGACAGTGACCATCAAAAAGCATGTGGATATCTGTGTGTATTCTGAACCCTGGTGGCTAACTTGGCTAAAAACAAAATAAAACAAAACAAAAACAGAGCCTAGCAGCCATTCCTGCACAGGGCCTCTCAAGCAAATCGCACTTCATAGATATGCCTGCACTGTGTCTGCCTGCACTGTTTCTGCCACCTGAGCCAGCCGTTATAAAGGAGTTCCTGAAATCCTATTTCAACCAATAGGACTGAGGCTTTCTCCACCCAATCAGAGCAGCTCTGTTTTGACTAATCAAGACAGTGTCCCTTTGGACCAATCAAACTGCAAGGATTTGGAGTCCTCATTTGCCTGAAAAAGGACCAATCAGGGACCCTGGGTGGGGACTTCTGTCCATATAAGCCAGCTCCCCTTGGGTTGGGAGAGCACACTTTCCTTTTCCACTGAAGGGGGAAGGCTGTGTGTCCCTGGTGAGCAGAAGCACTCAAGGTGTCTCTTGAGAGCAAACCAGTGCAGCACAAAGCAGACCAGCATGGAGCAGAGCATCAGGAGGGCTGTAGCACAGCAGACTCTATAGCTGGAGAGGAGCCTGGCCCAGGGCTGCCTGGCCCGAGACCTGTCCTGCAGCTTTGCTGTATCCCAGTTGAGCTTTTCCATAGCCCTGCTGTCTCCACAGCCATCCTGTATTCACAGCCACGCTGTATCACAAACTGTTTTGCACTAAATAACTTCCTTTCTCACCACACCCCAAATTAAGGACTCCTCTTGATGTTGAATTAGCACCAACAACCATTGGTGTTGGTCTCTTTGCATGGACCTAAATGTGTGTGTGTGCATAGATCTATGTGTGCAAGTCTCTACGTGTGTGCATGGACATATGTGTGTTTCTGTGTGTGTTTCTGTGTGTGCATGGACACACACACATATGAGTCTGCAGATGAATGTGTTTCAACCCACTTGCAAAGCTTCTTGGAGATCAGGGGTGTATGGAACTTGCCAGGTCAGGCCCTGCCCCCCAGTGCTGGGACCTGCAGCCTTTCCTAAAACCTGCTAGGATGTCTGAGACCCTCTACATATATTGGCCTTTAAATATACAAAGAAAGCTGCTAAATTGAAATTACTGATTTCCAAAGTAAACTTAGATAACTCCTTTAAAAAATATTTCTCACTTAAAAAATGCACTAAATGCGAGGGGTGCAAAGCATCCTCATACTGTGCTTCAGTGTGAGGGGTCTCCCTAGCAGGATGGTCTCCTAGGTCCCACAGAGCCCCGGTGTGCATCTGCAGGCCAGAGGTGCTTTCTGTGTATCATCCTCTCCGAAGGCTGGCTAATGAAGGAGCCTGCGCTGGTGCACCCAACACACTGCAGGAGTCCCGGGTCACTGAAGTGGGGGCTGGAGATTGTGGCCCCCCAGCTTCTCCGCCCACTCCCTCAGGTCTGTGGGACTCTGACCCCTCACCACTTCATCTGGGCTGGGAGGTACACACAGATTTCTGGGCCCAGAACCCCAGAGAATCCAGGGATCTGAATCTGTAGCATGATGAACACCTTTTTCTACACCCTAAAGCTTGTAGACCTGTGAACACCTTTTTCCAAAAGAGACCATACCTGCTACTAAGCCCCCTCCCCTGAAAAGGGACAGAAATGTTCCTTTTCCCACAGGACCTGCATACCCAGGAAGTGGCCACCTGTCATGGCTGTATAGGCTCGGGCTGAGGGCTCTGTGGTGGGGGTCAGGGCACCGCAGACAGGAGGACTCACCTGTGGCAGGGTCTTGAAGGTGTGGCCCATGGCTCTCAGAGAAGGGTTGCTTGGGATGCTGGCAACTGTGGACACCTCTGAAGCTCAGAGGGGTTGCTAGAGCCACTAAGATGGGTATCACTGAGTTTGCAGGACAAGCTGGACTGCCATGGGTGGCTGATGGCACTGGGCCCGGGGAACCCAGCCCACAAGGGCTGCCAAAGCCTCAGCCCCACCTTCAGGCCAAGTGGGAAGACAATGTCCCAGGAAGGTTTTGCCCCACCCCCCCGCCCCCGCCCCATGGCTATCTGCCCTAGATAGAAATGGCCTGGTCCTGTCTGACTCTTCACCAGCCTCTTACCCTTCCTGGGGTCAAGGTAGGGGTCAGGCATGCAAAGGTGTGAGGGAGGCTGGAGGTGGCTTGGGGGAAGGCCAGGGTTCACGCTGGGTGGGCTGTCAGCAGTCTCTGAAAAGACCACTGATGGTCCCCTTGCTTCTACAGGACAGAGTGAAATTCACATAACAGGAAATTAACCATGTTTAAGTGAACAATTCAGTAGTATTTGGCATGTTCACAGTGTTGGGAAGCCATCACCTCTGTCTAGTTCCAGAATATTTTTATTACCCCAAATTAAGCCCCGTATCTAATAAGCAGTCTCTCCCCATTCCCTTCCCTGGTCCCTGGTATCACCAACCTGCTTTCTGTGTCTACGGATTTGTCTACTCTGGACATTTCATATAAGTGGGATCACACAAAATGTGGCCTTTTGGGTCTGGCTTGTGTCACTGAGCACGATATTTTCAGGGTTCATCCATATTGAAGCTTGTGTCAGGGCTTCGCTCCTTTTTGTGGCTGAATGATATTCTGTGTGTTAACCTAAAAATAAAAGGCCTTTCAGAAAAAGGCAACAGCCCTGGCTGGCTTGGCTCAGTGGTTAGAGCATCAGCCCTCGGACCAAAGGGTTGTGGTTTCGATTCCTGGTCAAGGGCATGTACCTCAGTTGTGGGTTCAATCCCCAGCCCCAGTTGGGGCTTGTGCAAGAGGCAACCAATTGATGTCTCTCTCATGTTGATAATTCTCTCTCTCTCTCTCTCTCTCTCTCTCTCTCCCCCCTCTTCCCTCCCTTCCACTCTGTCTGAAAATCAAAGGGAAAAAACATCCCTGGGTGAGGATTTTTTAAAAATGCAACACACATTTATTGAAATCATAAGAAAAGCTATGAGACACAGAATCAGGCAGAAGCCCAGAGAGTGTCCTGATTAGGAGACAAAGGCAAAGGGTATTTATGAGAAGAAGAAGGGGAACAATTACCTCAGTGGAAGGAGGCATTTGTATTGGTGCAGATAAACCAACATAGTGCCGCTAGTTTTAAACAATGTTTTTAATTTTCAGTAAGCGGCCATCAGTCCAATAGTCATACTATCTGCTTTCTTACTATCCTTGCAAACAGTTCTTTGGGAGACAATGTTGCTTAGGCCCAGTCCAAAGGTTATACTGCCCTGTTTTAACATCCCAAAGATTTGAAGCATAAGACTTGAAAGGCAGTTCCTCTGGGATGGCAGCTCTAACTCCATTTTAAAGTGGCTCCATTTGTAATTTTTCTTTGAAACGAGTTAATCTGTTCACCATTGGTGGACACGGGGCTGTTTTTACCTTTTGGCAATTGTGAATAACGCTGCTGTCAGCATGGGTATGTGTGTTTACTTGAGTCTGTTTTCAGTTCTAGAAACTCCATTCCCTAGGAGTAAGATTGCTGGATTACATGGTAATTCCATGTTTAACTTTCTTGGAAATCATCATTCTATTTTCCATAATGAATGTACTCTTTTGTATTCCCACCTGCATGACACCTGGATTCCAATTTCTGTACTTACTGACACCTGTTATTTTCTGGATTTTGGTGTGTGTGTGTGTGTGTGTGTGTGTGTGTGTGTGTGTGTGTGTGTGGTTATTTTTGTTAGTTTTATGTTTTATTCTAGCCATCTCAACAGGTATGATGTGATACTTTGTTATGGTTTTGATTTGCACATCCCTATTGACTGACTGGTAATGACGGGCATTTTTTGGGTGCTTGCTGGCTGTTTGTGTGTCTGCTTGACATGTCTGTTGAAGTCTTTTGCCCATTTTAACTGGGTTGTTTGTCTTTTTCTTGTTGAATTGTAAATACTTCTTTATATATTATGCATACTAGATTCTTTTCAGATATATGACATAAATATTTTCTTCCATTTTGTACAGTGTCTTTTCACTTGCTTAATAATGTCCTCTGATTTACAAAAGTGCTTAATGTTGATGAATATCAACTAATCTATTTTTAATTTATTGCTTGTATTTTGGTGTCATATCTAAGAATTAATTCTCAAATCCTAGGCCATGAAGATTTGCCCTGTGTTTTCTTCTAAACATTTTATAGTTTTAACCCCCTGATCCATTTTGGCTGATTTGGGTGTTGATGTGCAGCCGGAGTCCCAGCCTCTGCATGTGGCTATCCAGTTGTCCCAGCACCATTTGTTGATGAGACAATTCTTTCTCCCTGAATGGACTTGGCAATCCTGGCGAAATCCATTGACCATAGTTGCCTGGTGTGTTTTTGGACTCCCAGTTTCATCTTATTGCTCCTATGTCTGTCCCTATGCCAGGACCTGCCCCTGCACTTGAGCCACTGCTGTTCCCTCATTCTCACCAGAGCTCCCATTTTCCCAGGTATCTGCGTCCCAGGCCCCTCCCCAGCTTTATCTCTGATTCACTATCCCAGCCTGGGCCTCAGTCTCTCCATCTGCAGGATGGGGGGAGGGGCGGGGTATGTTACACATACTTCACTCTAAGGCCACTTTAGTAGCAGCCTGCAGGTGTTGGCACTGGCCCTTCTCCACCAGTGTAACCTATGTCCATCATGGAGGCGACCCCACTAATGGGGAGACCACTGGCTCCTTCTCATCTTCCTGCCCTCCCTCTGTCACCATGCAAAACTAAGATGAACCTTTCCTGAAGTGGGCTGGACATAGGCTCCTGCTCCATCTTCATGACCCAGAGTGTTGGTCCAGCATCCCTCATCCAGGGACTGTCCTGGCCAGGAGTGTGGCCCCGTCAAGCTCTGGGGCCATCAGGCAGCCCAGTTCCCAGCATACAGCATCCTCCCAGCCAGAATGTGCAGGTGTGAAGGTCTAGCTCCAACACCTGCACCCCTGGGCTCACATCCCAGCTCACCTGCTTCTGTGCCCTGACCCTGGGCCAGTAGCCACCTGCCCTTGTAGTAGAGGGTGACCTAGAGCTGTGAGGGATTGAGCTTGTCTTTCCTGCTCCCACCTGAGTGTGAACCCTGAAGCCTCAGGATGACAGCAGTCAGGGTGAGTCATGTCCACCCAGCTGGGCAGGCATTTGCTGGAGGGGTGTGTGCATCTGGAGCACTCTTGCCCTCAAGATGACCACTGCCCCGGGGTTCACCTGCGGGCTGGATGCTACACAGAGGAAATTCATGTGAGGTGGACGCTGAGTGCTGACAATAAGCTGACCAGGCAGGGGGACAGCTGAAACCCAAAGTCCAGAGAAGGAGAGAGTGAAAGTGGGCCTGGCTGGTGTGGCCAGAGCACATGTGTGCATGAGTGCCATGAATGTCACAACATGTGTGCACGTGTGCCAGAGCATGTGCATGTGTGCGACTGCATGTGTCCAATGGTGGGGCAAAAGTGTAATGGCCACCATAACAAGAAGGTATTTTCAGACAAACGAACAAAGCAGGCAACTCCACGAGTATAATGGTATTTATTACAGGATGATCTATTCACGTGGGAAGATTGGGTCAGACAGGGCACCGACCCAGCAGTTCTGCGCAGATTATCTCAGCTCACAAACCCCTGTTACTGTACCTTTTATATATATATATATAGCACAACTCGGGCACTGACAGGAAAACACAAAGAATGCAGTAATGCAAGAGCCATTTCCTGGTGGCCTGTGGTAAGTGATTGTTTATAATCAATACTATCACCACTTTGATATTTATGTTGGTTGTCATGCCATTCTGGCTGTTGCTAACAAAATATTCATGGCTACAATCATCAAATAGAAAGCTCTGATATACTCACTGAGGACAGTGAGGTTGGTCAGAGGTGACAACATGAAACTAACACATGAAATGAAATCTAGGACACAAAGATGGAGTTGGCTTTGTCCCCATCTACTTCTATACAGCATGAGTACCAATGTGCCAGTACATATGCAAATGTGCATCTATATGCAGTGTACACACATGCATACATACAAGTGCATGTGTGCATGTATGCCAGGGCTCATCTGTGATTGCATTCCTGCAAGTGCGTGATTACATGTCTGCACGTGTGAGATTGTATGTTCCAGCATGCCTGCCTGTGTGTCTGGTGTGGACTGATGCCTTGGATGGCTGACAGAGGGCAGGGGTCTGGCAACACCCTCAAGGTGGCTGTCCTGCAGCTGCAGTGATGCCTGCCAGGGGACGGAGCAGAACTGCAAAGCATGCTGAAGGCAGGCCCCTGGCGTTGGGGAGCAGGGTCAGATGGAGGCTGAAGGGCCATGGTCCAGGCAGTAAGGGGGACAAGCCCAGAGCAGTTGGAACAGATAGAGAGGTGGGTGTTTGGGCAGAATCTCTGGGCAGTGGTGACCATTAGCTAAGGGATGAGAGGGACAGGATCTGGGAGCAAGAGACCCTGTCCCTCCAGACTCCAGGTATGCTGGAATCACAGAACCCAGGGCCGGGCTGGACCTGGGCCCAGAGAGCCCCACTAGGGAGGGGTCCTGGCTGGCTCCCAGAGTGTGAAGCAGGGTGGGTGGAGTCCAGTACCAGCTCCCGAGTGTCTGTTGGTCTTCTTTGGGGTTGGGTCACTTTTCCAGCAATTTGGCTGACACTTGTCCCCAGGCCCCTCAGTCCATGACTGGGACCCTCCACTCCGCCAGCCACCCACCAACAGCGAGAGTCCCAGGACCTGAAGGCAGAGAATCCCCAGGACCTGGATCCATCTCCAGCTTTTTCATCAGCCAGGCCCAGTGCCACCCTGCAGGCCTCTGATTAGGGAGCCCTGGGAGATGTGCCCCAGGGCAGGAGGGGGTTGAGGAACCCCGCGCTCGCCCCCCTCCCCTAGCCCACCTTCTCCCAGTAGGGCTCACTGAGAGGCCACAGGGTCCAGAAAGGGAGCAGCATGTCCAGCCAGGGGTAAGCATCATTTTCTGATCTATAGAGTAGAGTCAGGGCAGCTCCCCTCATGGCCCTGGGGAGTCGGGCTGAGGCCTCTGTTCTCCAGAGGAACATGCCCGTATTTGCTACCCTCCCCAGGACCAGGTCAGGGCTGAGAACCAGACCTATGCACCCATACAACATATGGCACCCACACAGGTGTGCACAGCACCCATCATGGCTCACACACACATGTACAGTATGGCCATGGTCTCAACCAGTTTGCCTGGGGGACAGTCCTTACTGTCTCTTTAACCTTTGTCTATATAATGCCAAGGAGCCCCTGGGGTAGGGAGCATACAGCACCCCAGGCAGAAGCTCTATAGCAATGAAGAACACTGGGTTCCCATCACTCCAGCTCCAGCCTGGACAGGAGACTGTGCCCCAGGGCTCTGCCAGGCCAAGGGCAGACGCTGCCAGGCCAGTGAGTGGGGAGAGAAACTGGCTGAGGCAGGTGAAGAAGTGGGGACGCAGCAGCTCTCGGGTTATGGCCCCAGGGGCATAAGCAGAGTAAACTACTGGGAGTCGGGGGCAGCTCCTGTCCTTCTTCATGCTGGTGGGTCCTCAAAGGGCAAGGGGATGGGAGCATCTCTCTGATGCGTTGGAGCCCCACCCACCAGCATCAGAGGATGGACTGGTCTAGCCCTGAAAGGGGGCCAAGCAACCCTTCCCTGCCCAAAGTCACAACCCAAAGACATTGGGGGGGGATGGGGGATGGGGGAGCTCCTATTGCTCCTCCAATGGAGTGGGCCACATCCCAGCTCCTCTCTCTGGAGCCCTTCCCTCTGGAGCCAGTGGACAGTGAAGGTCTCCAAGGACTGGCTGGGGACACAGGAGTGCTGCTCTTCCCGCTCCCAGGTTTGGAATGTGGTAAAGGAGATGACTATTGGGGGTTTTTACATTTGCCTGACAAGTTCACTTGTGGGGTGGGGTGGGCAGCTGAGCCCTGCTCTGATGGGAACCAGCTGTGGGAGGAATGCTGTCTAGACGGGAGCAGGCCATGTCTTCCTGCTCACATCATCTCCCAGGGAAGACCTGGGTAGCTCTACAGCTGCAGTAATTGAAGACCATGTCTAGGGCTCCTTGGGCCAGTGGTGGCTTCACGATCACTGCCCAGAGGCCTGTCCTCAGGCCAAGGAAAACTGCTCCTCCACCTGGCTTTCCCTGTGCAGGGCCACCCATCTGGTCCCTGAGCCCGTGAGGCCTCCCTAGCAGGTACCCCCACTTTGGTACAGTCACAACTGCTCTCAGTCTGCTCCATCTACCTGCTCTCAGGAGTGAGGAATAATTCTCCCACCCCAGGTCTCCCAGGGACACAGGCTTTGTACCTGGCCCATGAGCTGAGGGCGGTTTCTGGGAAGGACCAGAGAGGCCTGTGTGGGGAGTGACAGCTACCCATGCAGCACAATCCAGGAAGGGACACGTGGGTGAAAATAACTGGCCAATGGGGAAAAGATTGGGTACAGGTGGGGACATGAAGGTGGAATAAGCAGGCCAGTGAGGGATAAATGAGATACAGAAGGGGACATAAAGGTGGAAGGACTAGGTATTCAGGGACAAGTAGAATAGAACAGAGGATGTGGGGATGAAAGGAGCCAGGCTATAAGGTTAGATGGGTGACAGGAGGCGACCTAGTGTGGAAGGAATAGGTCAGTGGGGGACAAGTGTGTACAGAAGGGGACATAAAGGTGGAAGATCAGGCTTGTAGGGCAGCTGGGGTATAGAAGGGATATGGGGTAGATGGAGCAGACCCTTGGGGACAGTTTGGATACAGGAGTATATGTAGGGTTAGAAGAAGCAGGCCTATGGGGACACGTGGGGTGGAGGAGGGACATGGGTGTAGAAGGAACAGGTCAGTTGAGGACAGTTTTGGTATAGGAGGGGTCATGGGGAGCAAGGAACAGGTATTAGGAACAGTTTGGTTTTGGAAGGAGCTGGCCTATGGGGTGGGAGTTTAAGCTAGTACAGCCTTTTTTTCTTAATCCCTTACCCGAGAATATTTTTCCCATTGATTTTTAGAGAGTGGAAGGGAGGGGTAGAAACACACACACACACACACACACACAGAGAAATATTGATGTGAGAGAGACACATCGATTGATTGCCTCCCACACGGGTGCCCCAGGAATTGAGCCTGCAACCCAGCTACATGCCCTTGACCCAGAATCAAACCCGAGACCCTTCAGTCTGCTGGCTGACGCTTGTACAGCCTTTTTAGGGGAATCTGTCCATCAACCTCTAACTATGCAGACACTCCCATAAGCCAATGTATTTAAAAAATGCATCCCATAGTAATATGTGTTGGTGTGCAGAATGGGGCATTATCTGAACGGTGGAAAGTTGTTGAGATACTTGACATCTATAAAAGGGTGTGCTGGTTTTGCGGAGAATCCCTCTGTGTGTTGAGGGGGTTCTCACCCAATTTCATCTGTGTCTGCACGTAACCACCCTCCTCCATGGGGTGGGTTTGCGGGACCTCACCCTGGTCACACATCCTGGAGGAGCCTGGACAGTCTTGGCTGCATGGCTGTGGTGCTGGAGTGAACCCACCTGGGCTGGGCCTTCCTGGCTATGTAGGGAACGGATTAGGGGAACATCCGCCGACACCGCTGCCAGCCCCCAGGCACAGCCACGCCAGACCTGTGGCAGACCAGCTGCCCACAGGGAGCAGAGTGCAGCTTAGGTCAGCACGCACCTGACCAGGCCAAGGCCCTTCCTCACCCCTGAGCACTGTCGGGAGATGGGGTGGCACTGCCCCTGCCTTCAGAGACTGGGGGAGGGGAGCCAGACCCTGCACAGAGGAGCTCCCATCTGCTGGTGCACTGGCCATGTGGCTCCCAGGGGACAGTGGTCACTGATACTCCTTATAGCCAGGTGGGCATTCTGGGCGCAGCATGCAGGAGTCCAGGCTTGCGGTTGGACAAGCGCAAGGACCTCTGGCCCCTCTGCCAGCGTAGGGCCTTCATCCCCCAAAGTGGAAGCTGCCCTTGCAATTACACTGTGGCCATGGGGTCTTGTTATCACCGCTGTCCAGGTCCTGCCCCCCAGGCCGAGTAAAGGCCCTGTGTTGGGGAGCACACAAGACTTGGTTGGAAAGTTTGTAAGGAGGACATTCCGAGAAAAGGGAAGTGTGCGGATTCCTGCCCTGTTTATCGGAATCCTGACTTAGGGGAGACTTATGGGAGTGCTGAAGGCGTGCCCCTCATTATTCCTTGACCTTTCCAAACAAGTCTGTGCAGGTGTAGACCCCCGGGTGTTTACTGGAATCCTTATGCTTAATCTTTTGGGTGTCCTTGCTTTAAAGACACTACAAACACATGTGTCCTCCCAATATTACTTACCCTGCTGATTGTATCTAAAAGATAAACTTTATCTCAAACTGCTGTTACAATAAAAGGCTAACGAGGCAGGCAATTGAGGCTGCCTGGCTTCTTCAGCCAGCCGTCCCATAGCCTTCTCTTTCACAGTGAAACTGTTGGAGTAATCCATTCATCCGTCGTTCAGGGGCTTCTGGTCAGCCCCAGCAGCCTTACTGGAGTCTAGTGGTAAATTCACCAGAGGAAGGTCAGGCACCCACCTTCTTATACCACACACAAGAATAAGCTCAAAATGGAATAGGAACTTAATGTTAGACTCAAAACCATAAACATCCTAGAAGAAAACATACGCACTAAAATCTCGGCCATTTCTCATAGCAATATTGTTTCTGATATATCTCCTTGGGCGAGTAAAAAAAAAAAAGACAAATGGTACTACACAAAAATAAAAATGTTTTGCACAGCAAAGGAAACCATCAACAAAATGAAAAGACAACCCACTGAAGATAGAACATATTCGCCAATGATACATCTGATAAGGGGTTAATATCTGAAATTTTTAAGGAACCTATAAAACTCAACACCAAAAAACAATCTAATTTGGAAAAGGGACTTGAATAGACCCTTCTTCAAAGAGGACATACAGATGGCTAATAGACATATGAAAAGATGCTCAACATCACTAATCATCAGAGAGATGCAAATTAAAACAACAATATCACCCCACACCTGTCAGAGTGTTATCTATATATATATATATATAAAAAGCTGTGAACGACTATCCATCTGTCCGACCATCTGACTGACCGACCGGCCAGTACATATTATGCGCACAACGTTTAAAAATAAACGTTGACTTGTGCATGCACCATATATAAAGCTCTCACACACATGTGTTTTCCTATGTCGAAATTATGGGATGAGAATAAATCTCATTTTATAGCAATATTAAAATATTTCTTCTAATTAATTTCCTTTCACTGTGCACAAGGCCACTAGTAATCAATAAATAAACAACAAATATTGTGAGGATGTAAAGAAAAAGGAACCCCTGTGCCCTGTTGGTGGGAATGCAGATTGGTGCAACCACTGTGGAAAGTGATATGGAGTTACCTCAAAAAATTAAAAATGGAACTGCCTTATGACCCAGCAATTCTACTTCTGGGAATTTATCCAAAGAAACTTGAAACACTAATTCAAAATAATATATGCACCTCTATCTTCATTGCAGCATTATTTACAATAGCCAAGATTTGGAAACAGCCTGAGTGTCCATCAGTAGATGAATGAATAAAAAAGCTGTGGTACATTTACAAATGGAATACTACTTGGCTGTAAAATGAAGAAAAAATTACCCTTTGCAGCAGCATAGATGGACCTGGAGAGCTTTATGTTAAGTGAAATAAGTTAGGCAGAGTATCATATGATTTCACTCATATGTGGAATCTAATGAACAAACTGAACTAACAAGCAAAATAGAGACAGACTCATAGATAGAGAGCTGGCTGACATCTATAAGGGGGAGGTTAAGGGGCTGGAGCCGGGTGATGGAATTGAGAGGAAAAAAGAGAGAGAGAAAACTCATGGACTTGGACAACAATGTGGTGACTGCCAGGAGGAGAGTGGGTGGGGGCAAGTGGAGGAGGGTATGGAGGGATAAATGGGGATGGAATAAGCCTTGACTTGGGTGATAAACAGACAATACAATAACAGAGAATGTGTTGTGGAATTGTGCACCTGAAACCTATATAATTTTTTAAACCAGTGCCATTCCAATAAAGTCAATAAAAAGGAAAAAAGAAAAAGAAATTAACAAGTACTGGCTAGGATGTGGACAATTGGAACTCTTGTACATTGTTGCTGGGAGTGAAAAATGGTGCTGTGGAAAGGTTGGTGGTTCCTCAAAAATTTAAACTTAGAATTATCATATGATCCAACAATTCTATGATATATTCAAGAGAATGAAAGCAGGCAAACAAACATGTATTTGTACACCCATGTTCATGAAAGCATTAATCACAATATAAAACATGGAAACAACCCAAGTGCCTATGGACAAATAAATTGATAAGCAAAATGTGGTCTATCCATACAATGGAATGTTACCTAGCTTTAAAAAGGAAGGACATTCTGACACCTGCTACAGCTTGGATGGACCTTGAAGACACTGTGGTAAATGGGATAAGGCAGACGCAAAAAATCAACTATTGTACCATCCCCCTTATATGGAGTTTCTAGAATAGGGAAATTATCCTATGTAATAAAAGGGTAATATGCAAATCGAACAAATGGTGGAATGACCAGTAGCTATGACGTGCACTGACCACCAGGGGGCATATGCTCAATGCAGGAGTGCTCTGGTGGTCAGTGGGCTCCCAAAGGGGGAGTGCTGCTCAGCCAGAAGCCGGGCTCATGGCTGGCAAGCGCAGCAGCAGTGGTGGGAGCCTCTCCCACCTCCGAGGCAGCACTAAGGAGCAGCAAGCCAGCTTCTGGCTGAGTGGAACTCTCACAGGGAAAGCCGGGCTCACGGCTGGTGAGTGCAGCCATGGTGGCGGGAGCCTCTCCTGCCTCCGTGGCAACACTAAGGACCCCTCAGGGGATGTCCGCCTGCTGGCTTAGGCCCACTCCCTGCTGGCAGTTGGACATCCCCTGAGGGGTCCTGGACTGCAAGAGGGCACAGGCCGGGCTGAGGGACCCCTCCCTTCCATCTCCCCCCGCAGTGCACAAATGTCGTGCACCGAGCCTCTAGTAGAAACAGAAAGTAGAATAGAAGTTTCCAGGGGCTTCGGTAGGGGGTAGCAGGAGTTAACAATAGGCACACAATTTCTATTTAGAAAGATGAAAAACTTCTGGAAATGGATGGTGGTGATGGCTGCACAGCATTGAGAATGCACTTAATGCCACTGAATTGAACACTTAAAATGATTGTCAAAATAGTAAATGCTATGTGATGTGTATTTTACTGCAATGTATATTTTACTGTTAAGGCAATTGACAATAAATTTCACTAAAACAAAAGAGGCTTCGTCCAGAAGGTCGTCTGGAATGACGTCCGGAAGGTTGTTCGGCTGTCTGGTCTAATTAGCATATTATGCTTCTATTATTATAGATAGCTTTGTTGGATATAGATTCTTGGTTAATAGTTTTTTTTTCTCTTAGCACTTTGAATATTTTATTCACTGCCTTCTAGCTAGCATTATTGGCAACTATGAATAATGTTTGGTATGTTTTATTTTGCCTTCATTTACTCCTTCTCCAATGTTTCTTTATGTAGATCCAAGTATCTCATCTATATAATTTTTCCTGTTTTCCTGAAAAGTTTCTTGTAATATTTCTTGCAAGTTAGGTCTACTGGTGACAAAATTCCTTAATTTTTGTTTTTCTGAGGAAGTCTTTATTTCTGTTTCACTTTTGAAGTATAATTTCATTGAATATAGAATTCTAGATTAGTGAGATTTCTTCTTTCCACGTTTTAAATATTTTGCCCTAACCAGTTTGGCTCAGTGGATAGAGCGTCAGCCTGTGGACTCAAGGGTCCCAGGTTGGATTCCAGTCAAGGGCATGTACCTTGATTGCAGGCACATCCTCAGTAGGGGGTGTGCGGGAGGCAGCTGATTGATGTTTCTCTCTCATCTATGTTTCTAACTCTCTATCCCTCTCCCTTCCTCTCTGTAAAAAATCAATAAAATATATTTTAAAAAAATATTTTCCTCCACTCCTCTTGCTTGCTTGGTTTTGAGGCAAAGTCTGATATAATTCTTACCCTTGCTCCTCTATAGGTAGAGCTTTTCCCCTCTGACTTCTTTCAAGACTGTCTTTAATTTTCTGCGGTATTGAATGGCTAGTTGTAGACTTTTTTGGTATTCATCCTGTTTGATGTTCTCTGGAGTTCCTGGATCTGTGGTTTGGGCCTATCATTAGTTTTGGAAAATTCTCAGACATTGTTGCTTCAATTATTTCTTCTGTTGTTTTCTCTCTTTTCTTTCCTCCTGATATTCCCATTATGTGTATGTTGCATCTTTAAAAAAAAAAATGTGTTGTTTTTTTTGTTACTCCTCACCTGAGGATATTTTTCCCATTGCTTTTTCAGAGTGGAAGGGCGGGAGGAAGAGAGAGAGAAACATTGATGTGAGAGAGACACATCAATTGGTTACCTCTCGCATGCACCCGTACTAGGGACAAGGAGCGACCCTGCAACCTAGGTAGGTTCCCTGACCAGAAATCATACCCAAGACCCTTTGGTATGCAGGCTGATGCTTTAACCACTGAGCAATGCTGGCCATGGCTGTGTTGCACCTTTTTGATTGTCCCACAGTTCTGGGGTATTCTGTTACTTTTCCTTGTTTCTATTAAAATGTCAGTTTTAGAAGTTTCTATTGGCATTTCTTCAGGCTCATGATTATTCCCTTGGCCATGTCCAGTTTACTAATGAGCTCATCAAAGACAGTCTTCACTTCCATTTTCTTTTAATTCTATCTTAGAATTTCCATCTCTACCTATATTTCCCATTTGTTCGTGTATGCTGTCTACTTTACTCATTAGAGGCCTTAGCATGTTAATCACAGCGGTTTTAAAATTCCCTATCTCATAATTCCAACATCTGTGCCATATCTAAGTCGGGTTCTGATGCTTGCTTTGTCTCTTCAAACTGTGTTTTTGCCCTTTAGTATGCCTTATACTTTTTTGTTAAAGCTGGCAAGATGCACAAGTAAAAGGAACTGAGGTAAAAACAATTTTGTGTGAGGTTTGTATGAGGTTTTGGATGCTGTAGCTGTCTTGTCAGAGGACAAACTTTCCTGTGGTGTCCTTGTTTTGTCTCCCCTATCCTCTTTGATCTGTGAGATTCCCCAGAGACTTAAGTATTGTCTGAGAAACATAGTTTTAAAAATTGTATTCCTATTATTACCCAGGAGTCATTTCAATGTGGTGGTGAGGTGTGGGACAGGAGAGCATTCCATAATTCTATTGCTACTGGACAGAGGCCGGCCCTGAGCAGGTCTACCTCAGGCCGGCCTGTAGTATGCGGATTCTTGACTTTGTGTAGAAAAGATTTTGCAACAGGAGTCAGATGGGTTTGAGAGTGTGTTTTTTCATTCTGGGGACAGTGAAACAAAGGAAGCACTTAGGGTAGAAGCAGCAGCAGAGAGCGTAGGCGGTGCTTTGCTCTGGCTCCCTAGAAATGCTCTAGGAAAGCAGTGAGCCTGGGCAGGGCTGCTGTTAGCTCACTGGGAAGGGAAGGTCACAGTGACAGAAGTGAGCCTGGGTGGGGCTGCTTTAGCTCACTGGGACGTCAGAGAAAAAGAGGACCTTGGAGACAGGATCAGGGGTGAGCCTGGGTCGAGTTGCTACTGCCCACTGCTTCCCTAGCTGCAAGTCTCATGGGGACCCTTAGAATTAAGGAAGAAATAAAAAATTTATGCCTGGGTAGGGATATAGGGGTGCTCTAGAGTGAGCCCGCCTTAAATCTTTATCCTGAGGGCTTTCTATTCTTTTTTTTTTTTTCTGTAGGGGAGAATCTTAGGGGAGGGTTTCTGTAGAATATTCATTTGTTTTTCAGGTGCATTTTTAATATGCTGATGCATCAAAATGAGTGTATAGGGGAGTTTTGGGTTATTCTTTGGGCTGTTCTGCTTTTGTCCAGGGTCTGTCTGGCTTTAATGGGGTTATTGCTATTTGTTCCCCAACTTCATCTGTTCCTGGGTTTAGCTGGCACAAATCACATTAGTTGGGTCATTGTTCTCCTTTTCCCCACCCAGGGTGATTTAAGCTATGTATTTTCTGGTTAGGGAGAAAGGTATAAACCATTTGCTCTCAAGTGTCCTTGGTTGGGGAGGATAAGTTCTTGTGATTCACAAGCTGGCTGCAAGCTGCCCAATCTGTTTGGACTTGTTTAATTTTCTTGTCTCCGTTTCCCCATTCCAATTGCCCAGGGATTTTTCTAGTTTCTTACTTTCCTGCTATGAGCAGATCTCAGTATTTGTGGGCCTGTACCTTGAGCTGTGACCTTCACATGTGTTCCTCAGCCCCTCTTAGGTGGGATAAGAAAGATAAAGGGACTGGGGTGGGCATTTCCCTCCCCCAAGGTGGTCAGGCTCTGGTGGAATGATTTCTCCTCAGGGCAGGCCTTGTTAGAAGAACAGATGTTCTGGTGTACTCACAATGGCTACTTCCCCCAGCACTCCACCTGAAGGAGTAAAGGATTTTTCTCCCATCTTCAGTGTGAGAACTTGATGTGGCTCCTGGAGTTAAAACTCATAAAAGTGCAGGCTCTCCTGGAGTTTTGCACTCAGTCTTGTTCACACTGAGCCTCCAGCATTTATCTGGAGCCCGGTGCATGAATTCATGCACCAGTGGGGTCCCTCAGCCTGGCCTGCAGGATCGGGCCAAAACCAGCTCTCCGACATCCCCCAAGGAGTCCCAGATTGTGAGAGGGTGCAGGCCAGGCTGAGGGACCCCACCAGTGTATGATCGGGGCCAGGGAGAGATGCGGGAGGTTGGCCACCCGGGGAGGGGATACGGGAGGGCTCCAGGGTGTGTCCAACCCATCTCACTTAGTCCTGATTGGCTGGACCCCAGCAGCAAGCTAACCTACGGGTCAGAGCGTCTGCCCTCTGGTGGTCAGTGCACATCATAGTGAGTGGTTGAGCGGCCTTAGCATATCATTAGCATATTACGCTTTGATTGGTTGAACAGACGACTGGACAACTGAACACTTAGCATATTATTTATTATATAGGACTAGAGGCCCGTTGCAGGAATATTCCTGCAAGAATAGGGCTTCGTGTGGCTGGAGCAAAGCAGAGAAGGGAGCGAAACTCACTGAGGCGGGCTTCGCTCCTGCTTCAAGCCCCTGCAGCTGGTCTTGCCCTCCCACTCCCAGCTGCTGCCCCTTTCCCTCCAAGCCGCTTCCCCTTATGCTCCCAGCCACAGTGGCAGCAGGCAGGGAACCTTGGCTTCCTCCATCACTGGAGCAAGCAAACCTCATGTTCGCTTCAGCTGCCTGGCTGCCGGCGGCCATCTTGGTTGGCAGTTAATTTGCATATCGCCCTGATTAGCCAATGGGAAGTGTATCGGAGGTACGGTTAATTACCATGTTTGTCTATTATTAGATAGGACTAGAGGTCCGGTGGACGAAAATTCGTCCAAGAGTAGGCCTTCTTTCCTCTGGCTGCCGGCACCAGCTTCCCTCTGGCACCTGGGACCCAGGCTTCCCCCATTCAGCCGCCTGCAGGCACCCGGGACCCAGGCTGGCTTCCCTCCAGCCCTGGCTTCGTCAGGAAGGACGTCCGGAATGACGTCCGGTCTAATTAGCACATTACCCTTTTATTATTATAGATAGTTCAGGATTTCCTGCCCCAGCACTGGTTTCCCAGGACGTTTCTGCTCATGGGTTTCTCACTGGTAAGTTGTGATTCTCTAGATTCACCTTTGTCTCTCTAGTTTTGGGGGTTTGCCCTATGCCCTCATTTCTCTAAAGGATCAAAGAAGAGTTGTTGATTTTCAGTTTGTACAGCATTTAACTTGTTAGGATGGCGTGCAACTTCCCAGATCCTCATTTGTGACCAGGCCTGCAGGGGAGGGCAGTTGGGGTGACCAGGCTGGCAGGGGAGGGCTGTTGGGGGCGATCAGGCCAGCAGGGGAACAGTTAGGCATCAATCAGGCTGGCAGGGGAGCAGTTAGGGGCAATCAGGTAGGCAGGCAGGCGAGCGGTTGGAAGCCAGCAGTCCTGAATTGTGAGAGGGATGTCCGCCTGCCCGTTTAGGGTCAGAACAAAAAATATATATTTTCTAAATATGAAGTCATGTCATCTGCAAATAGAGACAATTTTGTTTCTTCCTTTCCATTTCCGATACCTTGTGTTTCTTTTTCCTGCCTGATTGTTCTAGCTAAAACTTTTAGTGTTGTGTTAAGAAGAGTGGTGAAACTGAGCACCCTTGTCTTTTTCCTGATTTTAAAGGGAAATCTTTCAGCCTTCACCACCGAGTACAATGTCAGTTATGGGCTTATTATATACTAGAGGCCCGGTGCACGAAATTCATGCACTGGGGGGGGGGGTGTCCCTCAGTACAGCTGTACCCTCTCCAATCTAGGACCTCCCCAGGGATGTCTGACTGCCCGTTTAGGCCCGATACATGTGGGATTGGGTCTAAACGGGCAGTCGGACATCCCTTTCACAATCCAGGACTGCTGGCTCCCAACTGCTTGCCTGCCTGCCTACCTGATTGCCCCTAACTGCTCCCCTGCCAGCCTGATTGATGCCTAACTGTTCCCCTGCTGGCCTGATCACCCCCAACAGCCCTCCCCTGCCAGCCTGGTCACCCCAACTGCCCTCCCCTGCAGGCCTGGTCCCCCACAACTGCCCTCCCCTGCCAACCATCTTGTGGTGGCCATCTTGTGGCCACACGAGGGCAGCCATCTTTGACCACATGGAGGCAGCCATCTTGTGTTTTGGAGTGATGGTCAATTTGCATACTGGTCGTGACTAATTAGCATATCCAATTGAGGCTAATTAGCATATCCCTCTCTTATTATATAGGACTAGAGGCCCGGTGCACAAAAATTTGTGCACTCTGGGGGGTCCCTCAGCCCGGCCTATGCCCTCTTGCAATCTGGGACCCCTCGGAGGATGTCCATCTGCTGGCTTAGGCCCGCTCCCTGGGGGATCGGGCCCAAGCTGGCAGTCGGACATCCCTCTGGCAGCCCGGAAGCCCTTGGGGAATGTCCACTTGCCAGTGGGGAGCAGGCCTAAGCTGCAGTCGGACATCCTTAGTGCTGCTGAGGAGGCGGGAGAGGCTCCCACCACCACCGCTGTACTGGCAGCCGTCAGCCTGGCTTGTGGCTGAGCAGAGCTCCCCCTGTGGGAGTGCACTGACCACCA
>NW_005353326.1:624056-625803 GCF_000412655.1 Myotis brandtii
CTGGGGTGCCTGGCCAGCCTGGGTGAGGGGCTCATGGCTGTTTGCAGGCTGGTCAAGCCCCCCCCAGTGGGGACCCTCACCCCATGGAGGTTTGGCCAGTCTGGGTGAGGGGCTGAGGGCCGTTTTCAGGCTGGCCAAGGCCCCCCACCCCTGATGACGGAAGCTCCCAGCCTCTCCTTTATTTTAAATTCTGAGATTTATTTACCTCCTATAATTGAAACTTTGTAGCCCTGAGAGGAGCTCAGAGCTGGCGGAAGGAAATCTTGGCTTCCTCCATTGCCAGGGGCAACCCACTCCTGCTCGCTCCAGCTCCGTGGCCACAGCCGGCTGAAAGCAGGTATCTGGGGTTTATTTACCTTCTATAATTGAAACTTTGTTGCTTTGAGTGGAGCTCAGAGCCGGCCGTGGCAGGCGAGAAGCTTGGCTTCCTCCATCATTGGGGCAACCAAGCCTCCTGCTTGCTCCAGCTCCATGACTGCTGGCCGCCATCTTGGTTGGGTTAATTTGCATATAGTTGCTCTGATTGGCTGATGGGCGTGGCTTAAGGCATAGCGAAAGTATGGCCAATTTGCATGTTTGTCTTTTATTAGTGTAGATGACCTTTGTTATATTAAAATATGTTCTTTATCTGCTTACTTTATTTTTTCTTTTGTTTTTTTGTTTTTTATTTTATTTTTATTTTTTATATATTTTTTATTATTGTTTAAAATATTACAAGTAGTACATTTGTCTTCTTTTTTCCCCCCTTGACCTTCCCCCAGCCTCCCCTACCCCCCAGTGTCTTGTGTCCATTGGTTTCCTTTCTGATTGGTGTTTCTGTTTTCTTGGGATATATTCCTAGAAGTGGTATTACTGGGCCAAATGGCAGTTCCATTTTTAACCTTTTGAGGAAACTCCATACTGTCTTCCATCGTGGCTGCACCAGTCTGCATTCCCACCAGCAGTGCAATAGGGTTCCTTTTTCTCCGTATCCTCTCCAGCACTTGTCGTATTTTTGTTTGTTTTTAAAAAAATATATTTTATTGATTTTTTACAGAGAGGAAGGGAGAAGGAGAGGGATAGAGAGTTAGAAACATCTATTCAGCTGCTTCCTGCACACTCCCTACTGGGGATGTGCCCGCAACCAAGGTACATGCCCTTGACGAGAATCGAACTGGGGACCCTTCAGTCCTAAGGCCGACGTTCTATCCACTGAGCCAAACCGATCAGGGCAGCACTTATCGTTTTTTGATTTATTGATGATAGCCATTCTGACAGGTGTGAGATGGTACCTCATTGTTGTTTTGATTTGCATCTCTCAGATGAATAGTGACTTGGAGCATGTTTTCATACGTCTCTTGGCTTTCTGAATGTCCTCTTTTGAAAAGTGTCTATTTAGGTCCTTTGCCCATTTTGTGATTGGATTGTTTATCTTCCTTTTGTTAAGTTGTATGAGTTCCCTATAAATGTTGGAGATTAAACCCTTATCAGTGATAACATTGGCAAATATGTTCTCCCATGCAGTAGGCTTTCTTGTTTTGTTGATGGTTTCTTTTGCTGTGCAGAAGCTTTTTATTTTGATGTAGTCCCATATGTTTATTTTCTCTTTAGTTTCCAATGCCCTAGACAGGGGCCCTCAAACTTTTTAAACAGGGGGCCAGTTCACTGTCCCTCAGACTGTTGGAGGGCTGGACTATAGTTTTAAAAAAACTATGAATAAATTCCTATGCACACTGCACATATCTTATTTTGAAGTAAAAAAACAAAA
>NW_005353326.1:629171-640144 GCF_000412655.1 Myotis brandtii
CTGTAGACAGCAGATATATGGGTCATGTTTTCTTATCCACTCAGTTACCCTATGTCTTTTGATTGGGGCATTTAATCCATTTACATTTAAAGTTATTATTGATAGGTACTTGTTTGTCACCATTTTTATTCTTTACCCCTGTGTTCCTTCTTCGTTTCCTATTTTTTCTTTTTACACCAGACCCTTTAGCATTTCTTGCATTGCTGGTTTGGTGGTAATAAACTCTCGTCATCCTTTTTTGTCTGTGAAGCTCCTGATTTCACCCTCAATTTTTATTGATAGCCTTGCTGGGTACAGTATTCTTGGATTCAGACCTTTCCTTTGCATGACTTTGTATATTTCATTCCATTCCCTTCTTGCCTGATGTGTTTCTGTTGAGAAATCAGTCACTAGTCTGATGGGGGATCTTTTATAGGTAACTTTCTGTTTCTCTCTGGCCACTTTTAAGATTCTTGCTTTGTCGTTGGTGTTTGCCAATTTAATTATAATGTGCCTTGGCGTCGGTCTTTTGGGGTTCACTTTGCTATGAATATGTATGCGTACATGTGTGTATGTGTGTGTGTGTGTACACGTGCAAGCATGTATGTGTGAATGTGTTATAGGACATAAAGAAGAAGAGCAACCATCACCCAAGGATGCATCCTCTCCTGAGGAAAGGGCTAGTGCATTTTCAGTTGTTCAGGATGGCTGTATCATATAATACAAAATAATGACTTTGTTATTGTCTTTATTTGAAGATCAGGTTTGGATTGGGAGACCTTGAAAAGAAAGAACTGTCATGGTTAATTTTATGTATCAACTTTACTAGGCCATGGTGCCTAGTTGTTTTTTTAGATGTTGTTTAAATGTTGTTCTGGAGGTATTTTGTAGAAGTGATTAACAAACACAACCAGTTGACTTTAAGTAAAGGAGATTCCCCTTGATTTGTGAGTGTGCACCATCCAGACAGTTGAAGGCCTCAAGAGTAAAAGCTGAAGTTTCCTGGAGAAGCAAGAAGGCCTCACTCAAGACTAGCACATAAACTGTCTGAGTTTCCAGCATGCTGACCTGCCCTACCAATTTCAGACTCAAGACTGAAACCTCAACTTTTGCCAGAATTTCCTGCCCTATAGATTTTGGACTTGTCAGACTCCATTTCTGTTACCAAAATCTGTAATAGTTTCCTAGGGATGCCATAACAAATTACCACAAAGTTGGTGGCTTAAAGCCACAGAAATTTATTCTCTCACAGTTCAGGAGGCCAGAAGTCTGAAACCAAGGTGTTAGCAGGGTTGGTTCATTCTGAGGGCTCTGAGGGAATGTCTGTTCCATGTCTCTTCCCTAGTTTCTGGTGATTGCCAGCAATCATTGGAATTCCTTTGTTTGCAGATGCATTATTCCAATTTCTTCCTCCATCTTCATATTGTGCTCTCCATTTATCTCTGTGTCTTCACAAGGCCATCTTCTCCCTGTATGCTTCTCTCTCCTTTTCTTATAAAGGCACCCGTTATATTGGATTATGGGCCCACCCTATTACAGTTTGACTTCATCTTCAATCTAAGAATATCTACAACGACTTTATTTGCAAGTAAGTTCACATTCATAGTACTGGGATTAGGACTTCAACATATTTGTTGAGGGGACACAATCCAACCCATAATGGATGGTAATACTCTCCAAATTTACCTACAGATTCATTACAATCTTTTTCAAAATTTCAGCTGGATTTCCTCCAGATATTAACAAACTGATCAAAAAGTAATATGAAAAAGGACTCAAAAGTCAAAACAATCTTGAAAAAGAACAAAGTTGGAAGACTTACATTTCCTGATTACACAGTTACTACAAAACTATGGTAACTGAGACAGTGTAGAACTGGCATGAGGACAGAAGCATACATCAATAGAATAGAACTAAGAGTTCAGAAATAAATCCATACATTTATGGTCAATTGTTTTTTGACAAAGGTTCCAAGATAGTCAATAGGAAAAGATTACTCTTTTCAACAAATGATGCTGGGACAAACAGATATTCACACACAAAATTTAACTAAAAATCAATCATGGACCTAAATGTAAGCGCTAACATGATAAAACACTTAGAAGAAAACATAGGAGTAAATCTTCATGATCTTAGGTTAAGCAATGGTTCCTTAGATATAAATTCCAAAGTATAAATGGCAAAAAAGAGATAAATTGGACTTCTTTAAAATTAAAACTTCTGTGTGCCATAGAACACATTCAGGAAAGTAAAAAGGCATCACACTACTGTGAGAAATATTTGCACACCATATATCTGATGAGACTTGTATCAAGAATTTATAAAAATCTTACAACTCAATAACAAAAAGAGAATCAATGTGAAACTATCACAAGTTGAAAGAAAATTCAATAAAGTAGCATACAAAAACAAACCAACAATAGCATTCACATATAAAACAATAATCAGTTAGAAGCTATCAATATCAGGAATGAAGGAGGGTCATTACTACAGGAATTGAGAGGGAATATTTACTAATAACTTTATGCCCATAAATTCAACAATTCAAGTGAAAAGGATATTTTTCTTGAAGATACAAAGCATCAAAACTCACTCAAGAAGAAATCTATAACCTGAGTACTCCTATATATTGTTACAGAAGTTGAATTCATAGTTAAAAACCCTTCAGAAAATAAAATTCCAGACCAAGTTGGTTTTACGGGCCATTCTATAGATGAATCTCAAATGTAGTATGCTAACTAGAAGAGGTCAGACTCTAAAGACTACATATATGATACTCTGGAAAAGGCAAAACTATGTGGGTGGAAAACTACATTAATTGTTTCAAGGGGCTGGAGGTAGGAGGGCTTGATTATATGGGGGCAGAGGAGACTGGGTAGGGCAGTGGAACTCTTCTATAGCTTGGCTGTCAAAACCTGCATGACTGGATCAATTTTATTGTGTGTAAGTTTTACCTTAACAGAAAAGATTTTATGGATGAATGGCAGGTCTATAAATAGTAATTGACCTAATAGAATTGGATGGGCCATAAAGAAAGCTGAAAACATCATGATCTATATATTACAGAATTCTCAAAAAGAAGCAGTATGTTTAGATCTGACTATGGGATGGAATGCTAACCCTAGGAGTATTGGAGGGGGCGGGGGGACTATTTGAAAGCAATTACTATATAGCTAAGTCTTCTCCCTACTCCATACCTCTGGACTAATGTAGCTTACTATTGCAGAAATCTGGGGCTTTGGTTTCTGCAGAGAGTAAAAGAGATAATCCACATTGGGGAGTCCCAGGAACAGTTTAGGGCCCTGGATGTCAACAATGGAAGGTTAGGAGATGATGAACATACTTAATGCAGAATGTTTAGACACAGGCACCTTCAACCTAAGCTGCCAGAACTCTGCAATAAGATCCTCACCATTCAAGAAAGGATTTGTTATTATCTGTGAAGCTAACAAGCCCAAGAGAGATGATATAAAGATACTGATATCTGAAGCTTCCCATGACTCACCCAGTTCTCTCACTGAGAAGATCAAAGTAAGTAAGCCACATCAACAGCCCAGAGTTTCCAATCACTTCTTATTCTAGCAGTCTTAATTTCAAGTTGAAGACAAAGAAATACCAGACATCTAAGAAGGGCCTCTAACATGAAAAATAAACACCAAGTCAATCAAGTTGAAAACTGCAATTTGTGGGAAACAAACTCAGCTAGGAGAGGGAAGATAAAGTTATGAAGTACTTCCAGTTCTTTAAGGTTTAAGACAGAAATGATGAATACATTCCATTTTATTTATGCCACTAATCACAACACCACAAGTCACTTACCAAAAGATTCTGTAAGGTGGACAAAAGGAGGTAGACTAGGGATCTCAGAACTGAAAGGAGAATCCAGTGGGGAGATCCCTGGGGTGTTTCTTTCCCCTGTGTGGACTTGGGGTTATTTGTGCGGTAACACACACCAGCCATAAGAAAAGCTAAGGGCCAGGAAAGGGTGGGACAACATGACAGAAACCTTCTCACCATATGCCTGCTCTGAGGGAAGCTGCACTCCTCTGTCCTCCAAAATTCACTGAAGAAGCTGGCTTCATTGATGGGAGGCTATTTTTCAAGCCCTTTCCCAGCAGTAAGGTGGCCCCTGTTGAGCATATGGGCCAAGAAATCTCAACTCAGCATTACTGACATTTAAGGCTGGGAAATTCATTGTTTTTGGAAGGTGTTCTGTGCCTTATCAGCATCCCTTTCCAGAGACTTTATAAACTCAACTACTATTGGAATCACAGTCCACTAAAGTGAGCCAGATATGCATTCTGACTTGTCAGGTTGACTACCTGCTAAATTAGACTTAAGTGGGAACCAGAGCCTTAATAATTTATACTCAAAATGCACAGGATACAGTCCGAAATTACTTGTTACATTGAGAACTAGGAAAATCTCAACTCCAATAAGAAAAGACAATCAATAGACATTAAGCTAACACATTGTTTGAATTATTGGACAAAGATTTTAAAGCAGCTATTATAAAAATTCTCCATTGAGCAATTATGAACACACTTGAAACATATTTAACATATTAAAGTGCAAGTAACCATAAAGGAAGAGAAATTATTGGCAATATATTACAGATGTTCCTCAATTTACAATGAGATTACATGTCAATAAACCCATCATAAGTTGAAAATATAAGTAAAAAATGCATTTAATACACATAACCTACCAAACATCATTCCTTAGACTAGCCTAACTAAAACATGCTCAACATTTACATTAGCCTAGATTTGGGCAAAATCATCAAACACAAAGTCTATTTTATATTGAAGTGTTGAATACCTCATGTATTTATTGAATACTGTACTGAAAGTGAAAAACAGAATGTTGTATCGGTATCACTTTCACATGGCTGTAAAGTAAAAAAATCGTTAGGCCAAACCATTATAAGTCAGAGATCATCTGTAAAAGACAAGGGATTAATAGCAAGAAATATAAAGATTTCCTAATACCACACATTCATAGCTTCCCCCATTGTAGACCTCAGTACCTTCTAATTAATTTTGCTGTGATTCTAAAACTTCTTTAAAAAAAGTAAAACCTATTTAAATATATGTATGGAGGAAAGGGATGGGGGGAGGTAGAAGAGGGTGAAAGGGAGATAAATAGTGACGGAAGGAGACTCGACTTGGGGTGGTAAACACACAATACAATATACAGATATGTACTGTATAATTGTATAAATGCAACCTATATAATTTTATTAACCAATATCACCCCAATAAATTCAATTAAAAAATAAAATAAATCCTGGGGGAAATAATTTTATGGAAAAGGACCACATCCAAATAAAGGATTAAACTACAACAAATATATATCTCCCCCAAAATGGATACACACTTTGAATAATTATAAAGGCAGTGTTTATTAAAATACATTTTATTTTCAGAGTGTAACAGAATCATCTGTTAAAGTGTGTATACATCTTGGGGGGGTGGGTACCCTGTATATATATGAAACACCTAGAGACTGGCAAACTACCTGTTTCTATATAACTCATGAACTAAGAATGGTTTTTACATTTTTTTATGCTTGAGGGAAAACAAAAGAATATGTTGTGGAATGTAAACTTCACATGAAATTCAAATTTGTATTTGGAAATAACGTTTTCTTGGAACGCAGTGCTGTTCATTTGTGTACATACTGTCACGACAGCACGACTTCAGGGGCATAGTGTACCTTCCCCACCCTTTCTTCTCTGATAGTAATATAACTTGCTTTGTTCAATGTCACATTAGTAAATAGGTGAGGAATTTTGCTGGCACTTTTCCATAATACTGCGTCCTATGACCAAACCCGAACTTGCTGGCTGGATGTTGGGAGACACGGTATGAAGTTATCCCCATTGTATCAGCCAAGAACCAGCCACCTGACCCGGAGTGAGACCACTGGAAACCACCAACCACAGCTGACCTGGGTGTGAGGACACCAAGAGTCTATCACCCGGGAGGCAGGCTGCTGAGAGCTGCCTCCACGTGCAAGTGAGCGAGTGGTGACCTGCCAGGGCCCCAGGGGGTGTCCAGATAGCGGGTGGAGAGGAGCACCAACTGGTGCCTGAGACACAGGGGTAAAACCACGTGTTTAGGGTTCCAGCACGGGCGCGAGGCGCTGGCGTTGGTGCTGTCAAGTGTCGCGTGCGCTGGCGCCATTACACATCGCGCAGCCCGCAGCCATGGTGAGTCCAGCGGGCTCCAGCCACCGCACCCCGGGGGCCTTCAGCCTCATGGCCACCCCGCCCTCCTGCCGTGGTGCTGGGCCTGGAGTTTCGAGCAAAGCCTCGGGCCTCCTCCTGCTGCTGCTGCTCCTTCTGCCCCACAGGCACCGCGACAGCGAAGGGATCACCTTGAGCCAGGATGTGGGTAGGACCCCTCCCAGCAGGGTTGGGAGTGGTTCTGGAGGCGCATCCTCCCTCCCCTTCCCTTCCTGGTTGGAGAGCCCTTTCCCTTGCCTTACCTTCCCTCCTCGCCCTCCCCTGTTCTCTCCTATCCTTCTCTCCACTTTCCTATTATCCCAGCATCCCCTTCCCTCCCCCCTACCCCCCGCCCCAACACACACACTTCTTGTGCACCGCCAGATCCTCTCTCCCTTTTGCTCATGGCCTGGCCTGCTCCTGCATAGCTGCTACTCACACGCTCTGTATCTCTCCACTCAGCCTGTGGCCAGCGTCACATGCAGGGGAAGGTCGTAGGGGGCGTGGACGCCCCTGAGGAGAAGTGGCCGTGGCAGGTCAGCGTGCACTATGGGGGCTTCCACATCTGCGGTGGGTCCATCCTCAATGAGTACTGGATCCTGACAGCAGCCCACTGCTTTAGCAAGTGAGTGGTGCTGGCCATTCCCGTGGAGGTCCAGGGACCTTGAGGCTGACCATCCAAGACAGGTCGAGCTGGGACTACATGGAATTGGAGAGAGAATGGGTCCAGCACACAGCTCCATCCTCTATAGCTTCTCCTTACACAGGGCTGAGGGGTCCTTAGGACCATCTGTTCTTTGAGATAGGTGCGGAGCCAAATCATAGGATGAGAGGTGAGGAGAGGAGACACACCATAGGACAGCTGAGACACATCACAGGAGAGAGTGGAGGGGCCACATCATAGTATGAAAGGAGAGAAGACACATCATAGGATGGGAGGAGAGGAGATAGTCATAGGAGGAGAGGAAATACATCACACAATAAGATGGGAGGAGAGGAGACTAAGAGGCTGAGAGGAGAGGGGACATGTCATAGGAGGGAAGGAGAAGAGGCACATAGCAGGGTGAGAGCTGAGGAGAGACTTACTTCTGGACAGGCCACTTTACACCTGACAAGCTCATCCTAGGCTGTTGGTGGCCAGCAGATCCTGATGGTTTCCCAGATTCTCCATGGGCCCAGGTCAAGACTTCTTTGGGGGTAATTCTTCCAAACAACTAAGTCCCCACTGTCCTGCAAGGGATTACTTTTCCACATCTTGGCTGAGAGCCTGAATACCAAGCTTCCATGCTCCCAGGCCTCCCTATGTCGGTGAGCTAATGGTGGCTCCTCTCCCCAGGTTCAAGGTGCTTAAGCCACTGTGCCTTTGTTCTCTGTCCCACAGGGACAGGCGCACTGAGGCATTTGATATGTACGTGGGCCTTGTGGACCTCAAGCTCGCAGGCCATCATACCCAGTGGTTTGAGGTGAATAAGATTATTATGCATCATACATATGAAGTGTTCCACCCTATTGGAGGTGACGTCGCTCTGGTGCAGCTGAAAAGTCCAATTGTATTTTCTGACTCTGTACTCCCCATCTGCATTGCAACCCCAGACATGAACCTTGAGAACCTTACCTGCTGGGTTACAGGATGGGGACTCATCTCCCAAACAGGTAAGAGAACAAAATGCAGCATCAATCCCTTTTTTGGAGCTTGTGGAAGGATGGTGGCTCTATGGCACTAAGAAAAGAAAGTGTTGCAGGTATCTGAGGACTACAATCCCAACCTATTTCTCTGTCAGTGTGGAGTTTCGATTTATCCCTGGCTGGCTTTGTTGTATACAAAGAAATAGTTACTTCTACTTTGAGTGTGGACTTAATATTTAGTTTATCAAGACCAAAATTTTCAAAGTAAAGTTTCCTAAGATAGTAAATTTAAAGTAATCTTTTTAGCCTATTAAAAAAAACCTACTAGTTATTCTCATTTTGTACCTAAAAGCCTTATATTTTCTTTGTAGGTTTGTACTCAGAATTTTTATGGCTAAGTAAAAGATGTTTTTAAATTGCATTTGCTAATCAGTCATAGTTTTGATTTTTGCGCATTGACCTTGTTTCTAACCACCTCATAGAACTAATTTTTAATAGCTGGTCAATTGATTATTGGACTGTTCTATATATTCTTTTTCCTTTGAGATTTTTCAGTTTTCTTTATTTTTTAAAAATATTGTTGAGAGTATTACAGATGTCCCCTTCCCCCCACCCCCTCATTGTCCCATCCACCCAGTTCCTGCCCCTGGCCCAGGCCTTCACCACCATATTGTCTGTGTCCATAAGTAATGCATATATGCATACAAGTTCTTTGGTTAATCACTCTCCCCTCACTTCCCTCTGAGATTCATCAGTCTGTTCCATACCTCTGGTTCTATTTTATTCATCAGTTTATTTTGTTCACTAGATTCCTTGTTCATTTTTTTAGATTCAATTGTTGATAAATATGTATTTATTGCCTTTTTATTGTTCATATTTTTTATCTTTTCTCTTTTGCTGCTGCTGCTTCTTTTTCTTTTTCTTCTTCTTCTTACTAACTGCTTTTCTCCTGCTGCTTTTAAGATTTTTCTCTTTGTCTTTAACCTTTGTCATTTTAATTATGATGTGTCTTGGTGTGGGCCTCTTTGGGTTCCTCTTGTTTAGGTTCCTGGACTTGTAAGGCTATTTCTTTCACCAGTTAGGAGAAGATTACTGTCATTATTTCTTCAAATAGGTTTTCAATATCTTGCTCTTTCTCTTCTGGCACCCCCATAATGTGAATTTTGGTGTGCTTCAGATTTTTCTATTCTTTTTTTTTTTTTTCTCTTCTGATTTGGGTGTTTTTTGCTTCCTCATATTTTAAATCATTGATTTGATTTTCAAAATCCTCTATTCTATTGTTGAATCCCTGTAAATTATTCTTTATTTCAGTTAGTGTATGCTTAATATCTGACTGGTCCTTTTTCACATCTCTTGAAATTCTCACTAAGATCCTTGAAATTCTCACTAAGTTCCTTGAAGCTCTCATTATTAAGATCCTTGAGCAACCTTATAACCATTGTTTTGAATTCTGTATCTAGTAGTTTGCTTGCTTTCATTTCATTTAGTTCTTTTTCTGGAGATTTCTTCTTCTCTTTCATTTGTGACATGTTTCTTTGTCCCCGCATTTTGGCTGCTTCCATGTGTTTGTTTCTATGTATTCGGTAGAGCTGCTGTGTCTCCTGGAATTGGTAGAGTGGCTTTGTGTAATAGGTGTCCTGTAGGGCCCAGTGGCTCAGTCTCCTCAGTAACCTGAGCTGGGCACTCTAGATGCACCCCTGTGTGGGATGTGTGCACAGTCTTGTTGTAGTTGAGCCTTGATTGCTGTTGGGTCACTGGGAGAAGTTGACCCTCCAGGCCAATTGGCTGTGAGGACCACCCCTATACAGAGGACACCCCTATGGAGCAGGACTTGCTTCAGTGGGGCTTTGGTGCTCACTGAGTCTTCCCCTTGAGTGTGTTTCTTGTGGATGTGAAGAGTTGTAATCTGGTATGGTCTGAATCTGTCCACCAGGTGCCCTGGCTCTGAGGCCTCCCAGGAGGTGCAAAGTCAGTCACTACCCTGAGGCCACCCATCAGGAGCTACAGAGCAATCTGCATATGGCTGCTACTTGTGTTGGGCTTGGAAGTGCCCAGGTGAGGCCAAGATGTCTTGGGCCTCTTATTGATAGGTGTGGGGCATGCTCACACCAGCTTGTTTGAGAAATTTTAGAAAAGCCTGAAGCCTGATCCAGGACAGGCCATTCTAATGGAAAAGCCACAGAAAACAGCTTGGGTGGGACGCAAATTGGATGGGACGGGGCCTCAGGGAATAACCAGGGCTGAGTGGACAGTGTGAATCAGGCCGATGGAAACTCAGATATGGCTGCCGTCAGCTCTGTGATAGGGGAGGTCTCAGCATAGGAACAATCACCCCTGAAAGCACCTCTGTCTGGAAGAATGCAGCTCCTGAGTTCTTGCTCTGATGCCAGACAATCCAATTTCTCCCTTTATGTCCATAGATCCTAAGCCATTGCCTCAGTGCTAGAGCTCAGAGGGAGCAGGACCATGTAAGTTCATATACTGGCCCTTTAAGAGGACTGCTTGGGATGTCAGCAGCCTCCGAATCACTGAGCCATAATCCCCACTGGTTTTCACAGCCTGAAGTTACAGGGGCTTCTCTTCCCAGCACTGGGACCCTAGGCTGAGGGGTGGTCTGGTGTGGCACTGGAACCCCTTACTCCTCATGGGAGGAGTCTAGATACCCCTCCCAATTAAAAGCATGCCACACATGGGTGTAGGACCAGCCCGTTCCATGCCTACACCCCTACTACCAGTCTTGGCATGCTTTCTTCTTTACTTCTCTAGTTGCAAGACTTCCATTCAGCAAGATTTCAGGTGGTTCTGAATGGTGGTCATTCTGTATTTTAGTTGTAATTTTGATGTGGTTGTGGGAGGCTATGAGTACTAGCGTTTACCTACACTGCCATCTTGGTCTCTGTCCTATATTTTTTTTAAAGCATTTTTTTTTCAAATAAGATTGCTTCATCCCTACTTTTCCTATCTTTTGTCTTTTATTTTTTTTCTTATTGCAGCAGCTGGAAACCAGTAAAAATGATGCTAAGTCTATTTTATTTTATTTTAATGGAAATGCTTGGTTTACTATTAAGTTTATGGTTTGGTCTGGAAATTTTAGATTGATATCTCATACAAGGTTAAGAAAGTTCAAAACCTGGTATAT
>NW_005353326.1:640319-646545 GCF_000412655.1 Myotis brandtii
ATATATATAAATAAAATGGTATTGAAGGTGACGTGCTATAAAGTATAAATTAAAATTAGAATGTTTTAACATTAAAATTAAATGTAATCCCCATGGTTACCACAAAAAATAGCTGTAGAATATACACAAAAGGAGATTAACATTTCACTACAAAAAAATCAACTAAACATAACATAAAACAGAATGCTGGAAATGAGGGACAAAAAAGTTTTAGAGCATATAGAAAACAAATTTCATAATGACAGGAGTAAGTCCCTCTTTGTCAGTAATTACTTTAAATGTAAATGGATTAAAGTCCCCAGTCAAAAAACAGAGACTGGAAGAACCAACTATATCCTGTCTACAGAGACTCAATTGAGATCCAAAGACACAACATCATTGAAAGAGAAGGATGGAAAAAGTTATTTCATGCAAATTGTAACCAAAAGAGAGCATGAGTGGCTATACTAATATCAGACAAGACAGACTTTAAATAAAAAAGAGGTTACAAGAGGCAAAAACATTATATATTAATAAAGGGCTTACTACATAAAGAATATATGACAATTACAAACTTTAGCAGACCATCAAAATATATGAAAGAAAAACTGACAGAATTGGAGAGACCTTTGTAGAAAAATAATTGAAGACTTTAATACCCCATTCACAAGAATAAATTGAACAACCAGACAGAAGATAAATAAGGATGGCGAGAATTTAAACAACACAATAAACAAGTTAGTAGAACACACATACAGAACACTCCACCCAAAACCAACAGCCTACAAATTATCTCAAGCACATATGGGGCATTATCCAGAATAGATCATGTTAGGTCACAGAATAAGTCTCAATATATTTAAAAAGATAGGTATACAGAGTATCTTCTCTGATCACAATGGCATGAAGTTATAAATCAACTAGAGGCCCATTGCATGAATTCATGCACCAGTGGGGTCTCTCAGTCTGGCCTGCAGGATTGGGCCAAAAGTGGCTCTCCGATATCCCCTAAGGGGTCCCGGATTGCGAGAAGGCACAGGCCAGGCCAAGACCCCACCGGTGCACAAATGGGGCTGGGGAGGGACATGGGAGGTTGGCCAGCCGGGGAGGGACCGTGGGAAGGCTCCAATGCATGTCTGGCATATCTCGCTCAGTCCCGATCAGCCAGACCCCAGCAGCAAGCTAACCTACCAATCAGAGCATCTGCCCCCTGGTGGTCAGTGCATGTCATAGCGAGCGGTTGAGTGGCCTTAGCATATCATTAACATATTACACTTTGATTGGTTGAATGGCCAACCAAACGACCAGACTTAGCATATTAGGCTTTTATTATATAGGACAGTGATGGCGAATCTTTTGAGCTCGGCATGTCAGCATTTTGAAAAACCCTAACTTAACTCTGGTGCCGTGTCACATATAGAAATTTTTTGATATTTGCAACCATAGTAAAACAAAAACTTATATTTTTGATATTTATTTTATGTATTTAAATGCCATTTAACAAAGAAAAATCAACCAAAAAAATGAGTTCACGTGTCATAGGTTCGCCATCACTGATATAGGATAACATAAAACTGGAAATTTCACAAAATTGTGGAAACTGAACAACAAACTTTTAAAAATATATTTTTTCCCTAGCTGGTTTGGCTCAGTGGATAGAGCATTGGCCTGTGGGCTGAAGGGTCTTGGGTTCGATTCCAGTAAAGGGCACATACCCGGGTTGCAGACTCAATCCCCAGTAGGGATTGATGTTTCTATTTCTCCCTTCCTCTCCCTTCCTCTCTGAAATCAATAAAAATATATTTAAAAGGAGAGAGAGATGGAAACATCAATGATGACAGAGAATCATTGATAGGCTGCTTCCTGCATGCCCCATATTGGGGATCAAGCCCACAACCCTGGCATGTGCC
The DNA here is from genome assembly GCF_000412655.1 of Myotis brandtii. NCBI lineage: Eukaryota > Metazoa > Chordata > Mammalia > Chiroptera > Vespertilionidae > Myotis > Myotis brandtii. The sequence continues at coordinate 642,209 of NW_005353326.1, forward strand.
CCAACTGGGAATTGAACCATTACTTCCTGATTCATAGGTTGATGCTCAACCACTGAGCCACGCTGGACGAGCTAACCAACACACTTTTAAACAACCAATGTATCAAAGAAAAATATCACAAGGGAAATTGAAAGATACTTAGAGATAAATAACAATGAAAATAATGCCATAATTTATAGGACACAGTAAAAGTGGTGCTAAAAAGGAAATTTATAACTGTACAGCAAAAGAAACCATCAAAAAAATAAAAATGGAGCTCACTGTATGGGAGAACTTATTTGGCAATGATATATCTGATAAAGGGTTAATATCCAAAATATATAAGGAACTCATACAACTTAACAAAAGGAAGACAAACAATCTAGATAAAAAATGAGCAAAGGACCTAAATAGACACTTCTCCAAAGAGAACGTACAGATGGCCAAGAGACATATGAAAAAATGCTCAAAGTCACTGATCTTTAGTGACATGCAAGTTAAAACTACAATGAGGTATCACCTCACACCTGTCAGAATGGCTACCATCAACAAATGACTAGTGCTGGTGAGGATGTGGGGAAAGGGGAACCCTAGCACACTGTTGGTGAGAATGCAGACTGGTGCAGCCATTATGGAAAACAGTCTGGAGTTTCCTCAAAAAAATTAAATATGGAACTGCCATTTGACCCAGTGATCCCACTTGTAGGAATATATCCTAAGAAATCCGAAACACCCATCAGAAAGAATGTATGCACCCCTATATTCACAGCAGCACAATTTACGATCCCACTTGGAATATATCCTAAGAAATCCGAAACACCCATCAGAAAGAATGTATGCACCCCTATATTCACAGCAGCACAATTTACAGTAGCTAAGATCTGGAAACAGCAAAGTGCCCATCAATAGATAAGTGGATAAAAAAGCTGTGCTACATTTACTCCATGGAATACTATGCAGCAGTAAAATAGAAGGATCTCTTACTTTTGAGATAGCATAGAGGGACCTGGAGAGTATCATGCTAAGTGAAATAAGCCAGTCAGAGAAAGATAAGTTTCACCTTATCTCACTCATACGTGGAATATAATGAACAAAATAAACTGATGAACAAAATAGATCCAGAGACATAGGAGCAAATTTATGTCTTTCACCAAATTAAGAAGTTTGGGGCTATCATTTCTTGAAATATTTTTTCTGACACTTGTGTGGGTGGGAAGATATCAACCAAAGACCTTGTATGCATATATGCATAACCCATGGACACAGAAAATAGGGTGGTGAAGGCTGTGGTGGGAGCGGGTTCGGCTGGAAGGGGTCAATGAGGGAAAAAAGAGGATATATGTAATACTTTCAACAATAAAGATTTTAAAAATAAAATAAAACTTTTTATGCTTTATTTCCTCTGACACTGATATCTTTTGTTTTTAGTTAATTTTTGTAGTGATCTGTTATAATCCCCTTACAATTTCTCATGCAATATTTTAGATATTTTCTTTGTTGTTGCCATGGGGATTACATTTAAAATCCAACATTTATGACAATCTCTTTTCAATTGATACCATTTTAACTTTAATAGCACACAGAAACTACAAATCACATCTTTGTACCCTGTGTGTTCCAAAACTATATTTAGAATTATTTTATGCATTTTCTTTTCAATTTTGTAGAAAATAAAAAGTGTAATTACAAGCCAAACAGACAAACGAAGGCTTATATATTTGCCCATGTATTTACCTTTACCAGAGTTCTTTATTTCTTTGTACAGCTTTTAGTTATTGTCTTGTATTCTTTCATCTTAACCTGAAAAATGCTCTTTAGCATTTCTGCTAAAGCAGATATAATAACAAGCCCTTAGCTCTTATTTATCTGAAAATATCTAATTTCTCATTTTTGAAGGCCAGATCTAAAATTCTCAGTGGACAGGTGGTTTTGTTTTTTCATGTGTTTTTTTTTTTTTTTTGGTGTGTGTGTGTTGTTTGTTTGTTTTTTAGAATCAGCTATTGATCTTAATGAGGATGTCTTATAAATGACAAATTATTTTTTGCTGTTTTCAAAATTCTCTATTTGCCTTAGTTTTTGACAGTTTGATTATAATGAGTCTCATTGGGGACTTTCTTTGAGTTTATTCTACTAGAAGTTTGTTGAACTTCTTGGATTAGCAAATTTATGTCTTTCACCAAATTAAGAAGTTTGGGGCTATCATTTCTTGAAATATTTTTTCTGACACTTTATCTCTGTCTTCTCCTAGGCTTTAGGCTATTGTATGGTTTCACAATAATGTTTTGCCCTGGACCTCTGTACATTGCTAACTTGGCTTGCAGAGTTTTTGAGAAGCACCCACTTTTCCAGCCTGAGTTCTGAACTAGGCTAAATAGAGATGAGTGCCTGTGCCAGTCTTTCGGGTAGTCCTCAGACCAATTAAGGAAGACAAGACAATAATTTTCAAATAATGTCTACTTTGCACCTTCTGGAACCAGGGTCTCATACTATATACTATATACTATATACTATATACTATATACTATATACTATATACTATATACTATATACTATATACTATATACTATATACTATATACTATATACTATATACTATATACTATATACTATATACTATATACTATATACTATATACTATATACTATATACTATATACTAGGCTTCCCTCTTCAACTCTGCCACTACATTGAGGTTGGAGGTAGGGAAAAGACTGGTAAAAAGGACATAAAGCTTTTCTACCATCTTGAAGATGCTTTTTCTTGAGTCAGTGTTTGCTTGATTGCTGTGAACCTTTGACTGTTTTCCCAGAATTCTGACAATGTTGATTTTTACACTTTCTGCTTGTCTTTCAATGTCCCTGTGGGCAACAAAAGCTTGAGGCTGCCTTCTGCTATTTACCTGATGATATTTTGATAGAGAAGATGTTGAATCTATAAATAAATTGAGGAATATTGCCATACTAAAAATATTGAGTCTTCTAATTCATAAACATTGAATGGTTCTACATTTATTAGATCATCTTAATCTCAGTAACATCTTACAGTGTTTGCTTGTATAGATCTTGTACATGTTTTGTTAAATGTTTTCCTAAATATTTTATTCTTTTTAACCTATTATGAGTGTAATTGTTTTAGCAATTTCCTTTTTGATTGTTCATTGCTAGTATATTGAAATGCACATGATTTTGTATATTTATTTCATATTCTGCAGCATAGTTTTAACAGTTTTTTCATAAATTCATTATGATTTTCTTCATACAATATTATAAAGAAAATCTTGTGAACAAAGATAGTTTTACTTCTCACTTTCCAGTCTGGTTTCCTTTCTCTTTCTTGCCTCATTGTGCTGACTATAATCTCTAGTGCAATGATAAAGAAACATGGTAAAAGTGAGTATCTTTGCTGTGTTCCAGATCTTAAGAGGAAAACATTTAGTCTTTCATAATTAAGATTGATGTTAGGTGTGAAATTTTTGTAGCTTCCCTTTAACAGATTGAACAAGGTTCCTTTTATTCCTGTTTTATTGAACTTCTATCATAAATAGGAGTCAGATTTTCTCAAATGCTTGTTATGTATCTATGAGGTGTTCGTGTGGTTCTTACTTATATTTTATTGGTAAGGTATATTACATTTATTAATTTTTGGATGGTAAATGAATCTTGCATTCCTATGAGAAACCCCTTTTGGTCTTTGCATATAAGCCTTTTTACAGATTGCTGGGATCAGTTTGCTAATAATTTGTTAAAGATTTTTTTAATCTCTATGTATGAGAGATATTGGCTGTATTTTTCTTGTGATTTTTATCTGGCTTTGTTATCACAATAATACCACAGTATGGTATTGCTTCTTCTGTAAATATTTGATAGAATTAATTAGTGAAGCCATCTGCACCTAGGCTTTCCTTTGTGGGAGAATATCTATTAATCTACTTATTAATTCATTATTTATTGGTAATTTTTTATTTTTATACAGGTCTATTAATGGCACAAGAGTTGTTCATTATATTTTCGTATAATTCTTTTTTTTGGATATAAGCATTTTTATTGTTTTACTATTTACTGGATTTATTTTTTAATTAAATCTTTATTGTTCAGATTATTACAGTTGTTCCTCTTTTTCCCTCCATAGCTCCCCTCCACCCGGTTCCCACCCCACCTTCTACCCTTATCACCCCCACCCCACTGTCCTCATCCATAGGTGTACGATTTTTGTCCAGTCTCTTCCCGAACCCTCCCACACCCCTTCCCCCCTGAGAATTGTCGGTCCACTCCCTTTCTATGCCCCTGATTCTATTATATTCACCAGTTTATTCTGTTCATCAGATTATTTATTCACTTGATTTTTAGATTCACTTGTTGAT
>NW_005353326.1:646566-646917 GCF_000412655.1 Myotis brandtii
TTCTAAATGATAGCTTTGCTGGGTAGAGTAATCTAGGTTGCTATTCATCACTTTGAATATTTCTTGCCACCTTCTGGCCTGCAAAGTTTCTGTTGAGAAATCAGCTGACAATCGTATGGGTACTCCCTTGTAGGTAACTAACTGTTTTTCTTCTGCTGCTTCTAAGATTCTCTCTTTGTCTTTTGCTCTTGGCATTTTAATTATGATATGTCTTGGTATGGTCCTCTTTTGATTCCTTTTGTTTGGGGTCCTCTGCGCTTCCTGGACTTGTAAGTCTATTTCTTTCACCAGGTAGGGGAAGTTTTCTGTCATTATTTCTTCAAATAGGTTTTCAATATCTTGCTCTCTCTC
>NW_005353326.1:651781-673614 GCF_000412655.1 Myotis brandtii
TGAGGCTACCCAGCAGGAGCTCAGCTGTGAAGCAATGCAAGTTGCCGTGGGGCCTTCGGCCAGCTGCAAGTGTGTTAGGTAATTTTCAGATTGCAAAGGGCCAGGCCTTTCATTTGCAAAAGCCGGTACACAGCTTGGGCGGGGTGGGGGCCCAGGGAATCAACAGGGTGGAGCAAGCAGCTATGGCTGCCCTCAGAGGCCCCGCTTCTCAGTGTCCCAGCAATTCCTGCAAGCACCTGCGAGAGAAAGCTGCCCTCAAATTCTGACCGATGCCAGACAGTCCAGTTTCTCCCGTATGAGTCTGGGTCCCCAGAGACTTGCCCGTAACTGGAGCTCAGAGCTTGAGACTCCCTATCAATTGAAAAAGACAACCGTGTCCTCAGCCGCCGGCCCTCTCCGCGTGCGCCTCCATACCTCTGTACTTTACTTCCGCACCGCAGCTCCTCTTTTCTCTTTCCTTCTAGTTGTAGAATTTCCACTCAGCCAGCCTTCCTATGGTTCTGGATGATGTCCGTTCTGTCTTTTAGTTGTATTCTTGAAGTGGTTGTGCTAAGCAGCAATCTCCGGTGTTTACCTATGCTGCCATCTTGGTTTTTTTCTCTCCTGGGTACATTTTTGAGAGGTGGCACAGGGAAAGGATTAAAAGAGAAAGGCAAAGAAATATGGAGTCTTTGTTCATCTAACCTCTTGGAGGAAGAAGGGTAGGGATTGTCTCTAGTTGTAGAATTTCCACTCCGCCAGCCTTCCTGTGGTTCTGGATGATGTCCATTTTGTCTTTTAGTTGTATTTTTGAAGTGGTTGTGTGAGGCAGCAATTTCAGGTGTTTACCTATGCTGCCATCTTGGTTTCTCTCCTTATAATTCTTTTAATTTCTAAAGAATTAGTAGTAATGTCTCCTCTCTCCTGGTTTTTTGTATTCTCTCTTGTTTGTTTGTTTTTGGTCTTTGTAACTAAAAGTTTATCAATTTGGGGTGTTCTTTTCAAAGAACCAACTTTTCATTATTGATTTTCCAGATTAAGTTTTCTATTTCATTGACTCCCACTTTTATATTTATTATTTATTTATTTCTGATTAAATTGAGTTTTATTGCTCTTTTTTTTCCTATTTCCCTAAGGTGGGAGCTTAGAATGTTCTGGTGCCTTTTCTTTCAACATAAGCATTTAAAGATGTAAATTACCCTCTAAGCACAGCTTTAAATGCATCCTACAAGTTTCAGTATGTTGTGTTTTTGCTTTCATTCAGTTCAAGATATTGTCTCATTCCATTCATGATTTCTTCTTTAAAGTGTGTTGTTTAATTCTTAAGTATTAGTGAATTACCAAATGTAATTCAATTGTTAATTTCAACTTTATTTCCATTGTGCTCAAAGAATATACTTGGTATAATTTCACACTTTTTTAATATATTGAGACTTGTTTTATGGCCTTCTCTATGATCTCTCTTGTGTCTTGTGTATTTGAAAAGAATGTGTGTCTTGCTGTGGAATTTTAAAATAAATCACAGGTCATTTTGGCTGATAGTGTCTTCAAGTCTTCTATATTTTTACTGATTTTCTATATACTCCGTAAGTCATTTAGAGTGGAATATTGAAATCTATACTAGTAACTATGATTGGTGAACTATTTCTTTTCAAGTTTGTCCTGTTTGGTTCATGTGATTTCAGGTTCTGACTGGGTCCATATCTATATATATAAAAGCCTAAGTGACCATCCAACCATCCGACTGGTAGGTATGCCGCATACCGACCACCAGGGGGCAGACGCTCAATGCAGAAGCTGCCGAGCAACAGCAACTTTGCAGAGTGCCCTCTTGCACTCTGGGACCCCTCGGGGGGATGTTGGACTGCTGGTTTTGAGCTGAGGGACCTCCCTTGCCAAAGGGACCCGGCTCACTCGGCAGATGCCTTTTGAGCCCTGGTGCTGCCCCGGGTGTGGCTGGCTGGGGAGGGACCAAGGGAGGTTGGCTTGAGGGCACGTCCGGCCCATGTTGCCCAGTCCCACCCTGCCAGCCACCTTCTAATTGATTTCCTTTCAATGTGCACGAATACGTGCACCAGGCCTCTAGTACATTTATAATTATATCTTTGTTTTGTATTGGCTCTTTTATCTTTATAGAATGTCTGCTTTTGTTCCTAATAATATTGTTTGTTTTAAAGTTTATTTTCTCTGATACTGTTCTATCTACTTTGTTGGCTCTCTTGTAATTAGTGTTTGCATGGTATATTTTTTCCCATCCTTTTACTCTTCATCTATATGTGTCCTTAAATCTAAAGTGTGTCTTTTGCACACAGTATATAGTTAGGTCTCCTTTTCATTTCTATCTGGAAATCTCTACCTTTTGGTTGCAATGTTAGTTCCTTCACATTTAAAATAATTATTAATATGTTGGATTTATAAATGTCATTTTCCTAAATGTTTTCTATGTATCTCATGTATTCTCTAGTCTCTATTTTTCTTTCCTGCCTAATTTTGTGTTAATAAGCAAATGTTTCTTAGCATACCATCTAAATTTTCTTTAGTTTTAAATTATATTTTAAAAGATATTTTTTGAGTAGTTGCTCTAGGAATTACTTAGGTTATTAAAATCTCCTCAGATTAATACTATCTTAACTTTGGTAAAATATAGCAACTTTGTTTCACTATAATTCAATTCCTCCCTTTTGTGCTAATATTGTTACATATACTGCATATATATGTAATAAAAACTCCAAAAAACAATTATAACTATTGCTTTATAAAATTTAGTTTTTAAAATAAATTAAGAGGTTAGAAAAATATATCAATACATTTTTTCTAGTACTCTTTATTTTTTGTGTGGATTATAGCTAGCATTTTATTTCATCTCATTTTAGCTTGAAGGACCTATTTAATATTTCATAAAAGGTAAATGTTTTAGTTTTTATTTACCTTGGAATGTGTTTTGCCTTCATTTTGAAGGTTAGTTTTGTTAGATACAGAATTTTTCTCTAAACATTTTCCTATCCAGAACTTTGAATCTGTTCTTCCACTGCCTCTGTCTTTCAATGTTTCTGGTGGAAAGTTAGCTACTTATTATATTGTTTATCTGTATTAATTAGTGGCTTTTCTTTTATTGTTTTCTAGATTTGTCTTTGTCTTTGGCTTCATCAGTTTAATCACAATTTGTCTAGGTGTGGGTTTGTTTGTCCATCCTGAGGATCAGTAAGCTCCTTAAATATAAAGATTCTTTTTGCTCAAATTCAGGGAGATTTGGGCCATAATTTCTTCAACTTTTTCTTGCCCTTTCACTCCCCATCTCCCCCCCACTCTCTTTCTGGGAGTCCTATTACACGTATATTGGCATGCTTCATGTTGTCAATAGGTCTCTAGGCTCTGTTAATTTTTCCTCATATTTTTTGCTCTATTCTTTAAATTTGGTAACTTCCTCCAATCTATCTATAATTTTACTGATTATGTTTTCTGCTTTCTCATATCTTCTGTTGATTTAACCTAACAAATTATTAGTATTGGTTACTATATTTTTTAACTCTAGAATTTCCATTTTGTTCTTTTTTATAGTTTTTTTTTCTACTGAGGTTCCCTATATGTGGACTCATTATCATGACATTTTTATTTAATTCCTCCATGTAGTATATAAATAATTCTTTGAACTTATAACAGCTGTTTTGAAGTCTTTATCAACTAAACCACCTGTGTGCAAACATACCTGTTTTTTATATTAACTTGGTTTTTCTGGAATATGAGTCACTCTTTCCTATTTTTTGTATAGCTTATAATTTTTTTGTTGTTGAAAACTGGACATTAAGTAGTGCATTGTAGGACTTCTGGTCAAGATGGTAGAGTATATAAACTCTGTGCTCATCTCCTTTCACAATTACATCAAAATTACAACTAAATTATATAACCACCATCACTGATAATCACCTTAAGACTAGCTAAACAGAATTCCTAAAACTGGAGGATGCACAGAGATGCAGAACAGGCAGGCCCCGCACCCATAGTGTGTGACTAAGAGTCGGGAGGGATAGCTCAACTGTGGAGGTTTTCCCTAAGGAGTGTGGGACTCCATCCCCACATTGGCTCTCCAGCCCAGGGCACAAGTTCTGGGAAGAGGAACATCTGGCTGTAAAAATCAGCAAGGATTGTGTCCCATAGAGACAAGGGCTGCAGGAAATCAAGATACACTGCTCTTTAAAGGGCAAGTCACAAACTCACTCACATTAAGATCCAGCACAGGGAAAGCAGTTCAAAAAATAAAATACCTAGGAATAATTTTTTAAAATACCTAGGAATAATTTTTTAAAATATTTTATTGATTTTTTACAGAGAGGAGGGGAGAGAGTTAGAAACATTGATGAGAGAGAAACATCAATCAGCTGCCTCCTGCACACTCCCCACTGGGGATGTGCCTGCAACCAAGGTACATGCCCTTGACTGGAATCGAACCCGGGATCCTTGAGTCCACAGGCCGATGCTCTATCCACTGAGCCAAACTGGTTAGGGCAGGAATAATTTTTAATATGTTTTTATTGATTTCAGAGAGGAAAGGAAAGGGAGAGATAGAAACATCAATGATGAGAAAGAATCATCGATCAATTGCCTCCAGCACACCCCGCCTACTGGGGATTGAGCCCCCAGGCTTGTGGCCTGATTGAAAATTGAACTGTGACCTCCTGGTTCATAGGTCAACACTCAACCACTGAGCCATACTGGCTGGGCACTAGAAATAATTTTAACCAAATGTAAGAGACCTGTACTCGGAAAATTATAAGACACTGAAGAAAGAAATTGAAGAAGACATAAATAAATGAAAGTATATACCATGTTCATGGGTAGGAAGAATTAACATTATTAAAATGTCTATACTACCCAAAGCAATCTATAGATTCAATGCAATGCCTATCAAGATACCAATGTCGTATTGCACAGAATTAAAACAAATATTTCAAAAATTTATATGGAACCACAAAAGACCCCAAAAAGCCACAGTAATCTTGAGAAAGACAAACAGTGTTGGAGGAATTATGCTACCTGATATCAAACTATACTACAAGGACATAGTAATCAAAACAGCATGGTACTGGCATAAAAACAGACATAGATCAACAGAACAGAATAGAGGCTCAGAAAGAAACCTTCATCTTTTTTGTCAATTAACATTTGACAAAGGAGGCAAAAACATATGATGGGATAAAGATGGTCTATTCAATAAATAGTGTTGGGGAAATTGGGCAGATACATGCAAAAAAAAATGAAACTAGACCACCTTCTTACCCCATATACAAAAATAATCTCAAAATGGATTAACGACTTAAATGTTAGACTCAAAACCATAAAAATTCTAGAAGAAAACAGACAGTAAAATCTCAAGCATTTCTCATAGTGGAATCTATTAAATGTATCATTTCAGGCAGTTTCCTTATTGATTTTCTGTCTCAATGATCTATTCATTGATGTCAATGTGGTGTGAAAGTCCCCTACTATTACTGTATTACTGTTAATCTCTTTCTTTATGTTCATCAATGTTTTGTATACTAGTATTTACTAGTAGGTGCTCTGCTTTGGGTGTGTAGATGTTTATGGGTTATATTCTCTTGCTGGATTGATTCCTTTATAATTATGAAATGCCATTCTTTCTTTCTTGTCACAGCCTTTGTGTTTTTTTTAATTTTTTATTGTTGACAGTATTAGAGATGTCTCCCATCCCCCCCACCCAATTAACTCCCTCCTTCCAGCCCCCCGCTTCACCACACCATTGTCTGTGTCCATGGGCTATGCATATATGCATATATGTTTTGGGTTAATCTCTTCCTTGTCCCTGCCACAACCCTCCTCTGCGAGATCTGTCAATCTGTTCCATGCATCCATGCCTCTGGAACTATTTTGTTCATTAGATTCCACATGTAAGTGAGATCATGTAATATTTGTCTTTCTATGATTGGCTTAATTTGCTTAGCATAACAATCTCCAGGTGCATTCACTCTGTCAGAAAGGGTAAGAGATACACCTTGAATGACCCTGCTTTGAGCTACTCTCCCTTCCCCCACAAAACTGGGCTCTGCAGGGGTATTCAGGACCTGCCTAGGTTTACACAATTCTCGTTTTGGGTGGTGTCCACAGCTTGTAGGGAGCGGGCACTTCCTCTCCTTTCCAGAGCTGCACTAGCTAAACTCACTGGGGAACTTGGCTCTGGTTTCCTGTAATGCAGCCGAAGGGCCCATAACATGCCCATCTGTCTCCCAGGCAGAACCCCACCTGGAGACACAGTCACAATACCTCAGCTCCGCCTGGCTCCCTGGCACCCCCTCACCACCACACCAAGCAGGGGGGCATTAAAAAACAAATCAGCCCCAGTTGGCCCTCTAATCTTTCATTGCATCCAGCCCCCACTGGGCAGGGCATCCACTCAGGCTCCCACCAGGCCAAAAGCCCAAGTCCTCCTTACTGTCAGATCTAGCTGTATGCACAAAGATTTCCAACCCAGAGCCATTTCCCTTTGCCTCGGGTCGCAGTAGGACACCTGGCAGACCCAGCCATTCTACGTGTGGTGGGAGGGGTGCTGCCCATGCACGCGAGGTGGGCAAGATGGATCCTCTTTCCCAAGCCACACTGTGGAGCCCCTGTCCAGCTCTCTGCCCAAAGTTCTTCCAGAAAATAAAGGGCTCCTCAGATTCACTGATGGATCAGAGCCATCCGCCAGCCCTGAGTTTTGTTTGTATGGCCCCTCCCAGTGACACAGATTGTAGTGAACTTCCCAGGCTGTGTTGTAACAAAGAAATTGCTCTTTGCCTGGAATAGTGCAGTCTGAGTCTCCCTCCCAGGTGGACAGAATTCCTACAGGTGCCCACTAATACTACAGGGGCTTTCCTTCCCTTTTTGTTGTTCTGGATTGGGATCCCCGCAAGGACCTGGGTCCCCATGCACCCAGGGGGCAGGGGCTCTGCGGCTGCACTTTCCCTCTGGCTTCCTAGCTGCACAGGTGCATTAGTTGGCTCACTCTTTCATGTCTCTTCCTTGTTAGGTTTGATCGAGCAATTGAATCGATACCCCTCCCCCAGGAAATGACTTTTCAGGCCATTTCACTATGGACATTCCCTTTTGCCGAGACCACACTTTACTTGCTGAGACCACATTCCATTATCTCTTCCCTCCGGACCTGCACAGAGAATTCTCCTCCCAGAAAGCCTGGCAAAAGTCCTTTAAAACCCACTGACTCCCATCACTGGGGCCTGGTGCCATCTGGTGTGCGGATGATCCAATAAATTCGTAATCCCTCACCATTCTGGCCTCGTGCATTCCTCTTTTAGCAACCTAATAATCCTGTCCTTTCTCCACATTCCCTGCTCACAATATTTCGGATCAGCTACACTTCACTGGTTTTTTTAAGCGGAATGCTCTGCAGTTTAGCTCAAGTCCAGTCTGGTGTTGGGAGCAATCAATGGAAACTTACAGCTATTCTGCAGCCATTTTGGAACCCCCCTCTGGGATTGTTTTCTTAGTTTCCCTTTCTAATAGTTCATTATTGGCGTATAAAAATGCAAATTATTTCTGGATATTTATATTGTATCCTGCTACTTTACTGAATTCATTTATCAGTTCTAGTAGATTGTTTTGTGGAATCATTAGGGTTCTCTATGTAACAGTATCATATCATCCAGTTTTACTTTTTTCTGTTCCAATTTGAATGCCTTTTATATCTTCTTGTCTGACTGTGGTGGCTAGGACTTCTGGTACTGTGGTGAATAAGCGTGGTGAAAGAGCACCTCCTCTGTCTTGTTCCCCATCTTAAGGAAAACACTTTTAATTTCTGCCCATTGAGTATGATGGTGGCTGTGGGTTTGTTCTATATGGCCTTTATTATCTTGAGGTATGGTCCCTCTATTCCCACTTTGCTGAGAGTATATATCATAAATGGGTGCTGGGTTGTATCAAATGCCTTTTTTGCATCTATTGATATGATCATTATTTTTGCCCTTCATTTTGTTTACGTGGATATTAAACCAAACTTGCATATCAGGAATAAATCTGACTTGATCATGGTGGAATGATCTTTTTAATGCATTGATGAATTTGGTTTGCGAATATTTTGTTGAGGCGTTTTACATCTATGTTCATCAAGCCCTTGCTGGTTTGGCTCAGTGGATAGAGCGTCAACCTGAGGACTAAGGGGCCCAGGTTCGATTCCAGTCAAGGGAACATGCCTGGGCTGCAGGCTCGATCCCCACTGCGGGGGGGGGGGGGGGGCGCATGTGCAGGAGGCAGCCAGTCAATGATTCTCTCTCATCATTGATGCTTCTATTTCTCTCTTCCTCTTCCTTCCTCTCTGAAATTAATGGGGGGGAAAAAGAATATTGGCCTATAACTTTTCAAAATTGTCTTTGGTTTGGGAATCAGGGTAATGTTGGCTTTGTGAATTGTTTGAGAAGAATAGGTGTTAACTCTTCTTTGAATGTTTGGTAAATTCACCTATGAAGCCATCTGGTCCAGAGCTTTTGTTTATTGGAAGTTTCTTGATTACTGATTCAATTTCGTTAGTTGTTATTGTTCTGTTCAATTTCTGTTTCTTTTTCTTTTTTAAAATAATTCTTTATTGTTGAAAGTATTACATATGCCCCCCTTTTCCCCACATTGACCCTCTCCAGCCTGCCCTGTCTACCACTCCAGGCCTTCACCACCCTATTGTCTGTGTCCATGGGTTATGCATATATGCATACGAGGTCTTTGGTTGATTATCCCCCACCCACCCAACCTCCCCCACCTTCCCTCCAAGATTTCACACTCTGTTACAGGCTTCCATGTCTCTGGATCCACTCTGTCCACCAATTTAGTTTGTTACTTAGATTCCACATATGAGTGAGATCATGTGATACTTGTCTTTCTCTGACTGGTTTATTTCGCTTAGCATGATACTCTCCAAGTCCATTCAACTCTGTCACAAAGGGTAAGAGATCCTTCTTTTTTACAGCTGCATAGTATTCCATTGTGTAAGTGTACCACAGCTTTTTTTATCCAGTCATCTACTGATGGGCACTTGGGATGTTTCCAGATCTTAGCTATTGTAAACTGGTATGAATATAGAGGTGCATGCCTTCTTTCTGATTGGTGTTTCGAGTTCCTTCATTGTTGTTGTTTTTTAATTCTTTATTGTTGAAAATTTTAAATATGTCTCCTTTTTCCTACATTGACCTCTCCCCGCCTGCTCCCACCCCCCAGGACATGCTCTTGCCCCCATATTGTCTGTGTCCATTGGTCATGCTCATATGCATGGATACAAGTCCTTTGGTTGATCTCTTACACCCCCTCCCAACCTCCCCTGCCTCTCCTCTAAGGTTTGACATTCTGTTCAATGCTTCTATGTCTCTGGATCTATTTTTGTCCATCAGTTTATGTTGTTCATTATATTCCACAAATGAGTAATATCTTGTGATATTTATTTTTCTCTGACTGACTTATTTCACTTAGCATAATGCTCTCCAGGTCCATCCATGCTATTGCAAATGGTAAGAGTTCTTTCTTATTTACAGCAGCATAGTATTCCATTGTATAGATGTACCACAGTTTTTAATCCACTCATCTGCTGATGGGCACTTAGGCTGTTTCCAAATCTTAGCTATTGTAAATTGTGCTGCTATGAACGTAAGGGTGCATATATCCTTTCTGATTGGTGTTTCTGTTTTCTTGGAATATATTCCTAGAAGTAGGATTATTGGGTCAAATGGGAGTTACATTTTTAATTTTTTGAGGAAACTCCATACTTTTTTCACAGTGGCTGCACCAGTCTTGCATTCCCACCAGTAGTGTATGAGGGTTCCTTTATCTCCACATCTTTACCAGCATTTGTCGTTTGTTGATTTGTTGATGAGAGCCATTCTGAACAGTGTGAAAAGGTACCTCATTATCATTTTGATTTGCATCTCTCAGATGATCAGTGACTTTGAGCATGTTTTCATATGTCTCTTGGCCTTCTGTATACCCACTTTCAAAAAGTGTCTATTTAGATCCTTTGCCCATTTTTTGATTGGATTGTTCATCCTCCTTTTTTAAAGTTGTATGAGTTCCTATAAATTGTGGAGATTAAACTCTTATCAGATGTAACATTGGCAAATATGTTCTCCCATGCAGTGGGCACTCTTCTTGTTTTGTTGATGGTTTCTTTTGCTGTGCAGAAGCTTTTTATTTTGATGTAGTCCCATTTGTTTATTTTCTCCTTAGTTTCCATTGTCCCTAGGAGCGGTATCGGTAACGATACTGCTATGACATACTAGTATGTCTAATATTTTGCTGCCTATGGATTCTTCTAAGGTTTTTATAGTTTCCCAACTTATGTTTAAGTCTTTTATCCATTTTTACTTTATTTTTGTGTATGGTGTAAGTTGGCGGTCTACTTTCATTTTTTTGCATGTATCTGTCAAATTTTCCCAGCTCCATTTATTGAAGAGTCTCTCTTGACTCCATTGTATGCTCTTGCCTCCTTTGTCAAATATTAATTGAGGGTAATGGTTTGGGTCAATTTCTTGGGTCTCCGTTCTGTTCCATTGATCTATGTGCCTGTTCTTATGCCAGTACCAGGCTGTTTTGATTCCAGTGGCTTTGTAGTATACTTAAAATCTGTAGTATTGTGATTCCTCCAACTTTGTTTTCCTTTCTCAAGATTGCTGCAGCTATTCGGGGTCTTTTTTGGTTCCATATAAATTTTTGGAGTATTTGTTATAGATCTGTGCAATATGCTGTTGGTATTTTAATAGGGATTGCACTGAATCTGTAGCTTGCCTTGGGTAGTATGGATATTTTAATGATATTAATTCTACCATTCCATGAATGCATATATTCTTCCACTTGTTTATATCTTCCTCTATCTCTTTTTCCAATGTTCTGTAGTTTTCTGAGTACAGGTCTTTTGCCTCCTTGGATAAGTTTATTCCTAAGTATCTTTTTTTTGGTGCGATGGTAAATGGGATTGTTTAGTTTCTCTTTCTGAGAATTCCTTAATGGTGTATAAAAAAGCCATCGATTTTTTTAGGTGTTGATTTTGTATCCTGCAACATTGCCAAATTCATTTATTAAATCTAGTAGTTTTTTGGTGGAGTCTTTAGGGTTTTCTATGTACAATATCATGTTATATGCAAATAATGAGAGTTTTACTTCCTCCTTTCCAATTTGGATGCCTTTTATTTCTTCTTCTTGTTGGATCGCTGTGGCTAGACTTCCAGGACTATGTTGAATAAGAGTGATGAAAGCGGACATCCCTATCTTGTTCCTGTTCTTAGGGGAAATGGTTTTAGTTTTTGCCCATTGAGTATGATGTTTGCTGTAGGTTTGCTTTGATGGCCTTTATTATGTTGAGATATGTTTCCTCTATTCCCACATTGCTGAAAGTTTTTATCAAAAATTGGTGTCACGTTTATTGATTTTGAATATTGTACCAACCTTGTCTTGTTCCTGTTCTTAGGAGAAATGGTTTTAGTTTTTGTTCTTCTGTTTCTGGTTCCTTAAGGTATAAGGTTAAATTGTTTATTTTAGATTTTTCTTAATTTTGTTTGTTTGTTTTTTAAGTAGGCCTGTATTGCTATAAATTTCCCTCTAAGCACTGCTTAGGATTGTGTCCCATAGATTTGGGGTCATTGTATCTTTATTTTCATTTGTCTCAAGGTATCTTTTGATTTCTCCCTTAAATTCATTGTTAACACATTCATTATTTAATAGCATGTTATTTAGCTTCCATGTGTTTGTAATTTTCATTTTTCCTCTTGTAATTGAATTCTACTTACATACCATTATGATCAGAAAAAATGCTTGATCTGATTGCAGTCTTTTTAAATTTGTTGAGACTTGTTTTGTAACCTAACTTGTTGTCCATCCTGGGAAATGTTACATGTATACTTGAAAACAATATATATTCTGTTGCTTATGGGTTAAATGTCCTAAAAATACTAATTAAATTCATCTGGTTTAATGTGCCACATAAGGCCACTGTTTCCTTATTGATTTTTTTGTCTGGGTGACCCATTCATTGATGTCAATGGGGTGTTAAAGTCTCATACTATTACAATACTACTGTCAGCCTCTCTCTTAATGTTCATCAGTATTTGCTTTATATATTTAGGTGTTCCTACACTGAGTGTGTAAATGTTTATAAGGGTTATATCCTCTTGTTGGATTGATCTCTTTATCATTGTGAAATGTCCTTCTTTATCTCTTATTATAGCCTTTGTTTTAAAGTCTATTTTGTCTGATATAAGTATTACTACCCCAGCTTTTAAATTTTTTAAAATTTCAATGTATCTAAAATATCTTTTTTCATCCATTTTCTTTCAGTTTGTGTGTGTCTTTCAATCTGAAGTGGCTCTCTTGCAGGCAGCATATATATATGGGACTTGTTATCTTATCCATTCAGCCATCCTTTATTTTATGATTAGAGCATTTAACCCACTTACATTTAAAGTGATTATTGATACATACGTAGTCATTGCATTATTTCTTCTTCTTCTTCTTCTTCTTCTTCTTCTTCTTCTTCTTCTTCTTCTTCTTCTTTTTCTTCTTCTTCTTCTTCTTCTTCTTCTTCTTCTTCTTCTTCTTCTTCTTCTTCTTCTTCTTCTTCTTCTTCTTCTTCTTCTTCTTCTTCTTCTTCTTCTTCTTCTTCTTCTTCTTCTTCTTCTTCTTCTTCTTCTTCTTCTTCTTCTTCTTCTTCTTCTTCTTCTTGTCCTGTTAATGTTTCTTGTAATACTGATTTAGTGGTGGTGAATTCCTTTAACTTTTTCTTGTCTTGGAAGCTCTTTATTTCTCAATTCTACTAGGTGTACAGGTTAATAATGGCGGATTTTGTAATCAAACAAAATACGATAATTTCAAGAGAAATATCAAAAGTGCTTTATTCAAAGTAATGTCCATCACTAGCTACACATTTCCCCCATCTTTCAGGTAACTTGTGGATACTGTCCCAATAGAACTTTTCTTGTTTTGAGGCAAACCATTCAGAGACCCAATTTTCCACTTCTTCCTATGTTTTGAAGTGCTGCTCAGAAAGTGCATGGGCCATCAATCAGAACAAGGGGTAATCTGAAGGAGCAAGGGCTGATGAATACAGCAGGTGGGTTAATACTTCCCAGGCAAGATCTTTCAATGTGTCTTTAAGTGGTTTTAAAGTGTGTGATGGTGTGTTATCATGAAGCAAAATTACTTTGCCGTGTCCTCTGGCCCATTCTGGTCATTTCACGATCAAAGCGTGGTTCAAATTGATAATTTGTTGTTGGTAGCGATCAGTATTAACGATTTCACCTGGTTTTAGAAGCTCATAATAAAACACCATACCTTCCTGACCCCACCAAACGCAGAGCATTGTCTTCTTTCCATTTTCTTCTTCCCGAAGCAATTTGGCCTTGCAGTCGATGTTGATGGTTGACCTGGATCAACCCATGATTTTGTGCATTTGGGATTCTCAAAATAAATCCACGTTTCATCACCAGTCACAATGCGATGCAAAAAATACTTTCTTTCGTGCCGTTGAAGCAATATTTTACTGATGACTTTTCAGTTTTCCATTTGTCTTTTGTTCAGTTGATGTGGCACCCATTTTCCTCCCTTTAAATCTTCCCATTGCTTGTAAATGATCAGAAATTGTTTGCTGAGCAACGCTTAATCTTTCTGCAAGTTGTTTTTGAGTTTGACACGCATCTTCATCAATTGACCTGGACATTCTTTGTTTTTCACATTGAAATCATCACTTTTAAAGCATTTAAACAAGCATTCACAAGTATCTTGAGATGGAGCATGTTCACCATAAGCTTCCCGAAGTAAACAATAACTTTTTCTTCAAAATAAAGTAATGAATTAAAACTTCCTGCAAATGCTCTTTTTTTGGCACAAAATTCAACATTTTTAAGCATAAAAATATCTATGATATTAACACCTTCAGCAAATTTGACAAATGAAGTTTTGAAGCTTGTTGTCAATATAACAAAATAGCATACATATCAAATCGCATATATATATCAACATATTGAAAAAAATCTATTGAAAAAATCTGCATTATTAACTGGCACGCCTAGTAAATGATAGCCTTGCTAGGTAGAGTAGTCTTGCTTATAGCTCCTTGCTTTTTCATCACTGAATATTTCATGTCAATCCCTTCTGGCCTGAAAAAAAAATTTTGCTAAGAAATCAGCAGATTGTGCTCATATCAGCAGCACATATACTAAAACTGGAACAATACAGAGAAGATTCACATGGCCCCTGCGCAAGGATGACATGCAAATTCGTTCCATATTTTTTTTAAAAAGAAAGAAATCAGCAGATTGCTGGGAGCTCCCTTGTATGTAACTAATTGTTTTTTTCTTGCTGTTATTAAGATTCTCTCTTTGTCTTTAACCTTTGATGTGTTTAATTATGATGTGTCTTGGTGTGGACCTCTTCAGATGCATTTTTTGGTGCTCTCTGTGCTTTCTGGACTTGTGTGTCTATTTCCTTCCCCAAGCTAAAGAAGTTTTCAGTCATTATTTATTCAAATAGGTTCTCAATTCCTTGTTCTCTCTCTTCTCCTTCTGGTACACTTACGATATGAATGTTGTTACACTTGAAGTCTCAGAGGTCCCTTAAGATATCATCATTTCATTAATATTTTTTCTTTTTGCTATTCTAATTGGGTGTTTTCCACTACCCTGTATTTTAAATCACTTATTTGATCTTCTATTTTATCTAATCTACTGTTTATTCCATCCAATATAGTCTTCATTTCTGTTATTGTATTCTTCATTTCTGACTGGTTGGTTTTTATGGTTTCTATGTCTTTTTTATGTTTACTATTTCTTTGTTGAAGTTCTCTTAGTGAGTTCATCTCTTCCTCCCCTATGTTCACTGAGCATCCTTATAACCAATATTTTGAACTCTGCCTCCATTTTGTTTAGTTCTTTTTCTGGAGTTTTCTCCTATTCTTTCTTTAGGGACATTTTTCTTTGTCCCCTAATTTTGGCTGTTTTTCTATGTTTGCTTCTATATATTAGGTAGATCTTCTATATCTCTCAGTCTTGGCATAGTGGTTGTTTTTAGTAGGTGTCCTATGAGGCCCAGTGGTGCAGTCTCCTTGGTCACCTGAACCAGGTTTTCTAAGTGTTCCTTCTGTTGATTGTGTGTGCTCTCTTCTTGTATTTGAGCCTTGATTGCACATCATTTAGTGGGGTGACCCTCAGGCTAACTGGGTGTGAGAACTGGCCACGACCACAGTGGACGAGCTGCTAAGCTGGGGCTTATCCCATAGAGCAAGATTTACTCCAGCATTACTCTGGTGCCTGCCAAGACCACCTTTTGGGTGTGCCATTTAAGGACTTAATCATGTGGTGCTCTGTTGTGGTCTGAAGCTGACCATCTGGTGTGTTGGTTCTGGAGCCTTTTGGGAGGGACTCTGGTGCAGTCCAAAGTCAGCTAATGCCTGTACCCAACCCATGGGCACCTGGTAGGAGCTACAAAATGATTGATTTGCAATTTTTAGCTGCCTGTACTGGGCCTAGAGGCATATGGGAGAGGCTACACTGTGAACCAAAGCTGGTTGCCATCAGTGCCAGGCCTGTGGATGCTCATCAAGAGGGATAGGGCATTCAGAGGCCAGGTTCCACCCGCATAGGGCTTGTGGACCTTTGAGAATTTTTAGAAATGCCTGCAGCCTGGGCCACAGTCAACTGCCTTTGAGGAGCAGCTGCTGAAAAAGGTTTGGATAGTGCATGAGTTGGGTTAGGTGGGATCTCAAGGACCAGGGCAAGGGGAGTAGTGTTCTCTAAGTTAATGCAGATTCAGATTTGGTGCCTGTTTGCACATGCAGGCTATGTGTCAGAAGGGCTCTTCACAGAACCAATAGCAACTTCTCCAGCCCTCACCCTGAAGCCACACAATTCAGTTCCTTCTCATATTTCCTTCGTATCTTTTGAGCTGCTGTCCCTTTGCTGGAGCTTAGGGTGAGTGTTTGTGAGTGAGTGAATCTGTATGCAGGCCCCTTAAGAGGATGCCTGGATTTCTAGGAGCCCTCTGTCTCACCTGGACAGAATCCCCGCTGATTTTCACAGGCAGATGTTGTGGGAACTCATTTTCCTGGCACTGGTACTTCGGGCTTGGAAGCCTGCTGTGGGCCTGGGACCCCTTGCTCCTAAGTGGGGACCCTGTAGCCAATATATCCTTCCTGATTCTCAACTGCCACAGGTGGGTATGGGACCAGCCTGTTTTACATATCCACCCCTCCTACCAGTCTAAGCATGGCTTTTTGTTTATATCCTTAGTTATAAAAGTTCTGTTCAGTTAGTCCTCAGGTGATTCTCAAGGGTGGTTGTTTTATAATTTAGTTGTCATTTTGATGTGGTCATGGGAGGGAGTGAGCACAGTGTTTACCTACTCTACCATCTTGACCAGAAGTTGAGTGGTTCCATTTGTATTCCATATCATACCAGACTCTAGACAGATAAATTAGGCAATAAAAATAAATAAAAGGCTTCCAAATTGATAAGAAGAACTATCTCTCTTCACTGATGACAGAATCCTATAAGTAGAAAATCCCAATGAATCATCAAAAACAACTACAGACAATAATAAATTCAGCAAAGTTAGAGGGTATAAGATTACACAAAAATCAGTTGTGTTTTTATACACCTTAATGAGCAATTGAAAAAGTAAATTAATAAAACAATATCATATCATCCAAAAGAAAAATTACTTTTTAAGATGTCAGCACTACCTAAAGTTATTGAGATTGCATTTGATATAGATTGCATTAAGTGATATGTAATGCAATCTCTATCAGAAATGGAAAAGTTGATTCTCAAAATCTTATGGACTCAGGAGGGGCCCTGAATAGCCAAAACAGTCTTGAAAAAGTAGAGCAAAATTGGAGTTCTCACACTTCCTGATTTCAAATTTTACTACAAAGCTACAATAATGAAAAGAATATGGTACTATCATGAGGACAGACATATAGACCAATGGAATAGAATGGAAGTCCAGAAATAAACCTATACATCTATGGCCAACTAAATTTTGATGAGGGCTCCAAGTTAATTCAATGGGGAAAGAATAACTTGTTTAACAAATGGTGGTAAGACAACTGTATATCCACATGTACAAGAATGAAGTTAATCCTTACCTCACACCATATACAAAATTTTCAATGGATATGCAACCTAAATATGAGTTAAAACCATAAAACTCTTAGAAGAAAACGTAGTGGTAAATCTTTGGATTTGGCAAAGGATTCTTAAATATGCCTCATCTTAAACTTCATGTTTATAAAATTATACAGTGTGTATTCCTTTGTGTGTGCCTTTTTCCCCTCCACCTACAGTCTTTTTATTCATTCATGTTGTTCATATGGTAGTTTATCTTGTTTTTCTGTCACATAGTTTTCCATTTTATGAACATAGTAAAATATCTTCTCTTCAAATTCCTGGAGATGAATATCTGGGTTGTCTCCAGTGTTTAGGTCATATGAACAAATCTAAAACAATTATTATGGTACTAGTCTTTCAGTGAACTCACACACTTGTTTATCTTGGAGCTATACTTGGAAGTAGAATATGTTGGTTATAAGGTGAGGATAAATTTAACTTTATTAGAAAAATTTCAACAGCATTCTAAACTGGCTGTGTATTTTACATTCCCATTGTCAGTGTATGCAATGTATGAGGCCACTAGTTGCTCTACATCCTTGCCCAAATTGGCAGTGTTAGTCTTTTTCACTTTAGCTATGCTGATCATTGTGTAGTGAGAGCTTCTTGAGGTTTTATGATTTGTTGGAATTCTTTATATATTCTGGATATATGTACTTTGATAGCTATGCAAAATTCTCTGCTGTACTATGGCTTGCTTTTTAAATTTCTTAATATTTCTTTTAATTGGAAAAGGTTTTCAATTTTGACAAAGTCCAATTTATCATTTTCCTTTTAAACATAGGACCTTTTTGTATCATGTTTATGACACTTAACCTCTTGTAAGGTCATGAAGATAATTGTCTTCACTTATTCTAGAAGCATTATGAATTAAATTTTTACACTTATTTATAGGATCTATAAAAATTAATTTTTTGCATGTGATGTGAGGAAAAGATTAAGGATCACTTTTTCCCCCCATATTGATACCCACTTGTTCCAGCACCATTTGTAAGACCTCCTTTCCCCACTGAATTATATTAGCACCTTTGTCAAACATTGTGTGATGATAGTGTGTGGGTTTACTTCTGGGTTTCCTGTTCTGCCACTGGAGTCTCTACTGTGCAGCAGTGCTGCAGTATCATCTCATATTATAAAAGGCTAATATGCAAACCAAACAGTGGGATGACCAGTCACTATGATGCGCACTGACCACCAGCGGGGAAGATGTTCACTGCAGGAGTTGCCCCCTGGTGGTCAGTGTGCTCCCACAGGGGGAGCGCCACTCAGCCAGAAGCTCACAGCTCACCTCAAGCCAGGGCTCACAGCTGGCGAGTGCAACGGTGGTGGCGGGAGCCTCTCTCGCCTCTGCGGCAGGGCTAAGGATGTCCGACTGCCGGCTTAAACCCATGCTCCCCTTGGAGTGCTGGCCTAAGCTGTCAGTTGGACATCCCCCAAGGGCTCCTGGACTGCGAGAGGGTGCAGGCCAGGCTGAGGAACCCCCCACCCCTGAGTGTATGAATTTCGTGCACCGGGCCTCTAGTAACTGCATAATGAGTTTGCTGATACATGTCCTCTACAGCTGTTTCTCTGCCTCAGGATCATCACAGCACTTGGGGTCCTTTGCATTTTCATATGAATTTTAGAATGAACTCCCCAGTCTCTACAATATGCCTGCCAGGATTTCAAATGACTCACTGTTTTCCATGCCTCCTGCATGCCCCCTCTCTGGGCACATTAGGGTGCCTTAGGATTTCTAGAGTCCTGCTTGTTCAGCAGAGAACACCTGGGCACAATCTTAATTCTTTCAAGATTTCAACAAAGGCGTGGACAGCCAAGCCCTGGATTGAGAGCAAAGCAGTTTCATTTCCAATCCAGAGGACTCAGCCCACCGGTAAAATCCCACCCACTGCTTCCTGTGTTGCTGGCAATCTTGGGATGGTTTTTATATTTTTAAATAGTTGATATAAAACAAAAAGAAGAAGAATATTTTATGGAACATGAAAATTTTATAAACTTCAAAGTTCCATGTCCATAAATACATTTTTATTTGAACACACACACTCATTCACGTGAGTATTGTCTATGGCTGCTCTCCTGCTCCAGTGGCAGAGTGAGTACTTGTTACAGATCTGGTTTGGCCTCCAAAGCCTCAAACATTCACTTATGGTCACTTCCAGGAAGTTTGTTGCCCCCTTCTTTATCATATACCTTCTAGTCTCTGCCTGAGAATTGGTGTGTTCTATTCTGAGTTCATCTTTTTCTGTAGTAACTTATACTCAGCCAGAGCAACCTCTTTATTAAAAAAATGTTTTTATTGATTTTAGAGAGAAAGGAAGAGGGATAAAGAGATAGAAACATCAATCGGCTTCCTTCTGCATGCCACCTAGTGGGGATTGATCCTACAACCCGGGGAATGTGCCCTGACTGGGAATCAACCAGCAACCTCTTGGTTCATGGGTTGACACTCCACCACTGAGCCATACTGTTGGGTCAGAAGCAACCTCTTGACTCATAATTCTGCCTGGAAGTCATCTTGCCAAGTTTCTTAAGTTCATTAAGTACATTTTCTATCTTCCAAATTACCCTTGGCAACAGTTTTGCCACTTCAGAACACAGGCCACCATTTTCCCAACCTTTCTGATCCATTTTCTTTTCATTTTTCTAGATCAGTGATGGCGAACCTATGACACGGGTGTGAGAGGTGACACGCGAACTCATTTTTTCGGTTGATTTTTCTTTGTTAAATGGCATTTAAATATATAAAATAAATATCAAAAATATAAGTCTTTGTTTTACTATGGTTGCAAATATCAAAAAATTTCTATATGTGACATGGCACCAGAGTTAAGTTAGGGTTTTTCAAAATGCTGACACTCCGAGCTCAAAAGGTTCACCATCACTGTTCTAGATTATACTGTAGGAACCTTTTTCCATCTACTAGGTCCCAAAACCAGTGCCACATTTTTTTTATTTTTATGGCAACCTCCAATTTCTAGGTACCAATTTTTTGGTATTTATATACTAGTATTGCCACAATAACACTGCGTTACAATGAACTGTAAAAGCCTGTTATGCATAGTGGTAGGCATTCATTTATCTCACCTGGCTGTGGGTGCCTGTGATAGACTAGCTGGAGCATGGGACTCTGATCCAGGGACCTTTCATCGTAAATTTTTTAAAATATATTTTATTGATTTCAGAGAGGTAGGGAGAGGGAGATAGAAATAGACACATCAACAATGAGAGAGAATCATTGATAAACTGCCTCCTGCATAACCCCTACTGGGGATTGAGCCCACAACCTGGGCATGTGCACTGACCTGAAATTGAAACTTGACTTCCTGGTTCATAGATCGATGTTCAACCACTGAGTCACATCGGCCAGGCAGCAAACATTTTTTAAACATACAGTACTGGAGCCCTAGCTGGTTTGGCTCAGTGGATAGAGCGTCGGCCTGCGAACTGAAGGGTCCCAGGTTCAATTCCTGTCAAGGGAACATGCCCAGGTTGCGGGCCTAATCCCCAGTAGGGGGCGTGCAGGAGGCAGCCAGTCAATGATTCTCTCTCACCATTAATGTTTCTCTCTCTCTCTCACCCTCTTCCTTCTTATCTGAACTCAATAAAAAAAATTTTTTTAAAAAGAGGTTAAAGAAACACACAAAAACAAACATACAGTACTGGACACTGACTTCAGTCAGGGGCACTGACCTCTTTTTCCTTTTAGATTGTCAGATTTTAAAAAAATGCCAACAGCCAACACAACAGGAGCCATCAGGTGTGAATGAATCAAAATTATACCTGTTTCTTTGGTCAAATGGGCAAAAAA
Organism: Myotis brandtii; assembly: GCF_000412655.1. Taxonomy (NCBI): domain Eukaryota; kingdom Metazoa; phylum Chordata; class Mammalia; order Chiroptera; family Vespertilionidae; genus Myotis; species Myotis brandtii. Next base: position 672,707 of record NW_005353326.1, read on the forward strand.
TATATTTGTTGTGCTGCAGAAATTTAATAATTAGTTTATGTGTGCCTTGAGATGAAAAAGGTTGAAAATTGCTGGTCCAGCAGGCTTGCTGGTGGAAAAACACAGCACTTTTTCAAGTGTCAGCTTGTAACAAGTGTGCCAAAAACCCACTAACAAAGCATGTCATGTGGCAAAATTCAGATCTGAGAACTGGGAAATGCATCATACCTACCAATGGGAGTGACCGCAGAGACACCAGGCAAAGAGCACACTAGTAGACACAGGAAAGGATAGAAAACTGGATCCATGAATGCAGCTCATATCCCCTTACTTTGTAGTTTACTATTTAACAGATGTAAACACTTTACATAATAGAACTCCCTTCCCTCTTCAATTCCTTATGTTATCATCTGTATTTTACTTCTGCACATTATATTGGCATTACTGTTGCTTAAACCTTTAATAATCCTTGAACATAGTTTTCAATAGTCTCATTTTTAACCACATCTGAAAAATGATTGACCCAAAGCCCAAATTCAGCTCACTCTAAAATCATGACTACTTACCTCCCAGCCATGACACTCCTCCCCCAATTTGATCTTACAATGATGTGCACCCCAGTGTCTGCAGAGAGATGTAGTGGTGGGGAGATACACATCCACCATCTCTGTAGAGCTGTAACATACCCACCCTCCAAGGGGTGCTTACCCCAGCATCCCTTCCCCGAATTGATCCCACCCTCTCTCCATGCTCAGACATCAACATCATTTCACATGTCTGCTTTCTGTCTCTTTCTTTGGCCCTTAGGAGCACAGAGTTGGATTCATCCTAATTCTTGGTTCAGAAACATTCTTCAATAGTTCATGCATAGTTCTCTTTTATGTTTGTTTATAATAATACTAGAGGCCCGGTGCACAAAAATTTGTGCA
>NW_005353326.1:674203-690294 GCF_000412655.1 Myotis brandtii
CCCCTATCAGGCACAGAGCAGGGCCCGTGGGGGGGGGGGGTTGGGGCGCCGCAGCCTGTCACACCCAGAGCCGCAGGGCAGTCAGGAGATTGGGGAGCTCCCCCCTATCAGGCACAGAGGAGGGCTGATCAGGGGGTTGGGGTGCCTTCCCCTGTCACGAACAGAGTAGGGCGGATAGGGAGGTTGTGGCCCCGCCCCCTGTCATTCACAGAGCCACAGGGCGATCAGGGGGTTTGGGCGCTGCCCCCTGTCACACTGATCCCGGTGCCGGGAGCCCTCGCTGCTCCTCTGATCCCGGTGCTGGGAGGCATATTACCCTTTTACTATATAGGATAGAGGCCTGGTGCATGGGTAGGGGCTGGCTGGTTTGCCCTGAAGGGTGTCCTGGATCAGGGTGGGGGTCCCCACTGGGGTGCCTGGCCAGTCTGGGTGAGGGGCTGAGGGACGTTTTCAGGCTGGCGGGTGACTGAAGCTCCCAACCTGTCCTTTTTTTCTTTCTTTTTTTATTCTGGGCCAGCTTTAGCTCTGAGGCTTGGCTCCAGCTCTGAGGCCTCGGCTGCTGAAAAGCAGGTTTCTGGCCTTTGTTTACCTTCTGTATTTGAAATAATGTTGTGGTCTTGCTGGCTGAAGCTGGGCTGACTAAAGCAGGTTTCTGGGGAATGTTTACCTTCTATATTTGTAACATAGTTGCTTAGAGTTGCAGCTGAGAGGCCGGCAGCAGCAGGCGGGGAACCTGGCTTCCTCCGTCACTGGAGCAAGCAAGCCTCCCTGTTCGCGTCAGCTGCCTGGCTGCCGGCCGCCATCTTGGTTGGCAGTTAATTTGCATATCTCACTGATTAGCCAATGGGAAGGGTAGCGGAGGTACGGCTAATTACCATGTTTCTCTTTTATTAGATAGGATGACAGAATAAAGTGAGGAGTTCCCTCCTCATTTGAGGGAACTTCTGACCAAAAATCATTTTTTTAATCTTTATTGTTGGAAGTATTAAAGATGTCCCCCCTTTCCCCCCTCCACCCAGTTCCCAATGAACCCCAGTTCTTCACCACCCTATTGCTTGTGTCCATAGGTAATGCATATAAGTTCTTTGCTTAATCTCTTCCTGCTTCCTCCCCTCTTCCCTCTGAGGTTCATCAGTCTGTTCCATGTTTTCATGCCTCTAGTTCTATTTTATTCATCAGTTTATTTTGTTCATTAGATTCCTTCTTCATTTATTTTAGATTCAATTGTTGAGAGATATGTATTTATTGCCATTTTATTATCTTTTCTCCTCCTCCTCCTCATTATTATTATTAGTAGTAGTAGTAGTAGTACTAAAGAATACCCTTCAGCATTTCATAGAATACTGGTTTGATGGTGATGAACTCTTTAACTCATTCTTGTCTGGGAAGCTCTGACCTTCAATTCTAAATGATAGCTTTGCTAGGTAGACTAATCTTGGTTGTAAGTCCTTCTTATTCATCACTTTGAATATTTCTTGCCACTCCCTTCTACGCCTGCAATCTTTCTGTTGAGAATCAACTGACAGTCGTATGGGCATTCCCTTGTAGGTAACTAACTGCTTTTCTCTTGCAGATTTTAAGATTCTCTCTTTGTTTTTAACATTTAGCATTTTAATTATGATGTGTCTTGGTGTGGGCCTCTTTTGGGTTCCTCTTGTTTGGGACTCTGTACTTCCTGGACTTGTAAGTCTATTTCTTTCACTAGGTAGGGGAAGTTTCCTGTCATTATTTCTTCAAACAGGTTTTCAATATCTTGCTCTCTCTCTTCTCTTTGTGGCACCTCCATAATGCTAATGCTGGTATGCTTGAAGTTGTCCCAGAGGCTCCTTACAGTATCTTCATATACATATTTTTGGATTCCTTTTGCTCTTCTGATTAGATGTTTTTTGCTTCCTCATATTCCAAATCATTTATTTGATTCTCAGAATCCTCTACTCTACTGTTTAATCCCTATAAATTATTCTTTATTTCAGTTAGTGTATGCTTAATTCTGGCTGGTCCTTTTGCACGTCTTTGATGTTCTCACTAAGGTTCTTGAAAGTCTCACTAAGTCTCTTGAATCTCTCTTTGAGTCCCTTGAAGCTCTCATTGAGATCCATGAATAACCTTATTACCATTGTTTTGAACTCTGTATCTAGTAGTTTGCTTGCTTCTACTTCATTTAGTTATTTTTCTGGAGATTTCTTCTGTTCCTTCATTTGTGACATGTTTCTTTGCCTCTGCATTTTGGCTGCTTCTCGGTGTTTGTTTCTATGTATTATGTAGAGCTTCTATGTCTCCTGGAATTGGTAGAGTGGCCTTGTGTAGTAGGTATCCTGTAGGAGCCAGTGGCTCAGCCTCCCCAGTCACCTTAGCTGGGCACTCTAGGTGCACCCCCGTGTGGGCTGTGTGCACAGTCTTGTTGTAGATGAGCTTTGATTGCTGTTGGGTCACTAGGAGGAGCTGACCTTCAGGCCAATTGGCTGTGAGGACCAGCTGTGACTACAGTGGAAAAGGTACTGTGCAGGAGACACCCTTATGGAGCAGGACTTGCTTCAGTGGGGCTTTGGTGCTCATTGAGTCTGCCCCTTGAGTGTGTCACTCATAGATGTATAGAGTTATAATCTGGAGTGGGCTAAATCTGTCCACCATGTATACTGGCTCTAGGGCCCCTCTGGAGGTGCAAAGTCATCCAATTCCTGTGCCCTGCCTGGGGCCACCCATCAGGAGCTACAGAGCAATCTGCAGATGGCTGCTACATGTGTTGGGCTTGGAAGTGCCCAGGAGAGGCCAAGTTGTGAAGCAAGGCAAACTGCTGCTAGTGCCAGGCCTGGGGCCTCTTATTGAGTGGTATGGGGCACACTGATTCCAGCTGCTGCTAGTTTGAGAGATTTTTAGGAAAGTCTGAAGCCTGAGCCAGGACAGGCCATTCGTATGGAAAAGCTGCTGCAAGCAAATTGGGTGGGGCTTCAAATTGGGTGGTGTGGGTGGGGTCTTAGGGAATCACCAGGGCATAGGGAACAGTGTGAGCCAGGTTAATGGAGACTCAGATTTAGCCTCTGCCAGTCAGCTCTGCAACAGGGGAGGTCTCAGCATAGGAACAATGACCACTGCAAGCACTCCTGTCTGAGAGAAAGCCATCCCTGAGTTCTTTCTCTGATGTCAGACAATCCAGGTCCTCCCTGTATGTCCCTGGATCCACCCAAGCAGCTGCCTCAGCACTGGAGCTCAGAGGGAGCAAGTTCAAGTACAGTGGGGCCTTGACTTACGAGTGTCCCGACTAACGAGTTTTTCGAGATATGAGCCGTCTCTCTGCCGATTTTTCACTTTGAGTTGCGAGCTAAAATTCGGGTTACGAGCCAGCTTCAGATACCCCACCGCTAGTTGGCGCAGCGAACATCACAGTGAACACCACAACATCAGCCCAGCATCACGTGTCTCACTTGTTCACTTTTTGATTTGACATACAAGTAATTTGAGTTACGAGCTCCGTCACGGAACGAATTAAACTTGTAAGTCAAGGCCCCACTGTAAGTCCATGGGCCAGCCCTTTAAGAGAAACACTCGGGACTCCAGCAGGCTCCATGTCACTCAACCACAGTCCCCACTGGTTTTTATAGCCCGAAGTTATGGGACTTCTCTTCCCAGCACTGGAACCTTGTGTTGAGGGGTCTGTTTTGGGGCTGGAACCCCTTGTTCTTCATGGGAGGTCTCCTCAGCTTAGATATCCCTCCTGATTAAAAAAGATGTCACATGTGGGTGTCAGACTAGCCTGATCTACATTTCCTCCCCTCCTACCAAACTCAAGGTGCTTTCTTCTTTAATTCTCCAGTATAGGACATCCATTCAGCCAGATTTCAAGCAGTTCTGAATGATGGTTGTTCTGTTGTTTAGTTGTCATTTTTATGTGGTTGTGGGAGGCAGTGAGTACTGCATCTACCTATGCCACCATCTTGGCTCTTGGCCCATATATCTAACTAAAAATATTTATTGTGTTAAAATACACATAACATAAAATATACTGTCCTAACAATTTTTAAGTGTACAGTTCAGTGGTATTAAATGTATTCACATCATTATACTGCCATTGCCAATGATAATCACTAAAATTCTTTTTATCCTGTATACTCATTAAACAATAAATCCTAATTTTTCCCTTTCACCAGCTACTGGCAACCACCATTACACTTTCTGTATTTATCATTTTAACTAAGCTACTTCATAAAGTGGACTCATACAGTATTTGTCCTTTTGTAACTGGCTAATTGCACTTAGCACAATGTCCTCAAGTTTTTTCCATGTTTTGCATGTGTCAGAATTTTCTTCTTTGATAGGCTAAATAATATTCCATTGTATGTGTATGCCATATTTTAATATGTCGTGGACACTTAGTTTGCTGTTGTTAATAATGCTTCTATGAACATGGTGTGCAAATATCTCTTCAAGACCCTGCTTTCAAATATTTGGGGTATATGCCCAGAAGTGGAATTGCTGGGTCAAATGGTAATCTTATTTTTAATTTTTTGAGGAACCTCCATACTGTTTTCCCCAGTGGCTGTACCATTTTTATTCCCACCAACAGTGCACAAGACTTTCAATTTCTCCACATCCTTGTTTTCTGTTTTTGATAATAGCCATTTTAATGAGTGTGAGGTGATACATCATAGTGCTAATTTGCTTTTCCCTTATGATTAGTAATGTTGAGCATATTCTCATGTGCTTATTGGCTCTTTGTATCTCTTCTTTGGAGAAATGTCTATTAAAGTCTTTTGAATCAGGTTGGTTGTTTTGTTGTTGAGTTTTAGGAGTTCTCCATATATTCTGGATATTAACCCCTGATCAGATATATGATTTGAAAATATTTTCTCCCATTCTGAGGGGTTGCCTTTTTACTCTAGTAGTGTCTTTTCATATACATTTTAAATTTCTCATGAAGTCCAATTTGTCTATTTTTATTTTGTTGCCTGTGCCTTTGATGTCATAATAAGGAAATCACTGCCAAGTCCAATGTTATGAAGCTTTTGTCCTATCTTTTAAAATCTATAGAGACTTATTCTGTGTCCTAATATATGATCTATCCTGGAAAATGCCCCGTGTGCCCTTGAGAGGATGTATATGTTGTTGTTGGGTGAAGTGTTCAGTATGTGTCTGTTATATCTAGCCAGTTTACTGTGATGTTTAAGTCCTTTGCCTCCTTCCATGTCTGGTTGTTCTTTCCATTATTGAAGGTGAGGTACTGAAGTCTCCAACTATTATTATAGAACTGTCTATTTTACCCTTCAATTTTATGGGGTTCTGCTTCATATATTTTAATGGTGCGTCATTAGTTGAGTAAATGTTTGTAATTGTTCTGTTTTCTTGTCCTCATGATAGCAGATCCCTGTGCCTATGGTAGCAAATAGAACAGAACTCTGGTGTTACTGGTGTAGTTCTTGAACCCAGAGGATTTCCAAAGACATGGGCCTTGTTTCTGTTCTTCCTCCAGAGTAGTGTACTTTTGCCAGGCCCGGGGGCAAGAGTATATGATGTGCCACCCCTCACTGGTGGAAGGGTTCTGCTCTGTGTGCAAGAAGGGAAGTAAGCTGTGTTTTCTGGGTCCCCAGTGGCAGCTGGCTGTCTCCTGAATGCCTGTACTGAGGAACCTTCTCTCTGATCCTTGTCCTGTCCCCCGTATTTCTCATGAGCTCCCACTGGAGACCCAGAGAAAAACCTACCCATGGGTGCAAACCTCTGTCCTCTGTTTTCCTGTTTCCTGAGCTGGCACACTGCCAGCATTGAAGAACTCATTGAATTTACAGCTGACTTCTTCCCACTCATGTCTGTGTTGTACTTCTCCTTCTCTGCCCTGTCAAATGTGAGACAGTCTGTGCCAGGCTCATCATTGTGGTCCTCTGTCTGCCTAGTTCTGTGTGGCCTCAGCGTCCCTGTGAGCATGATGGGGATATTTTCTCCCACCTCAACACTGTCTCCCTCAATGTCCTTGGTATCCCATGAGACTCTTCATTCTTGGCCCATTGGAACTCAGCTTCCCAGCTCCATTGAGCTCTGAGCACTGTGAAGTCCAACCTGGCCACTCTCTGCCCTCTGTGGAGATGTACCCTCTACATTCCTGGCTCAGGGTCCTACAGCAAACCACGGTAAATGAGTCCCCTGTAGGCCTCTGGGCTCTCTTTCTCTGGAGCACCCTCCTTCTGGCATCCATCTGCCTTGCAGATTCCAGCTGCCTGTGTTCTTTATATTTCAGACCTGAAAAGTGCTCCAGGCAGGAGGTGGGGCCCTTGTAGACCTTGTCTCCTCTGTTCTCTCTTCTCAGTGGCCACAGCAAAAGTCCTTAGACAGATTTTTAGCTGGCTTGGGAGTTTCAAAGTAGTTTCCTAACTGCATTTTCCTGGGCGGCCTCTTCTAACACTATACCCCAAGTCTGTGGACTCTCTATTGCTCTGCATTCTATGTGCACCAGCTAATTCTTCTGTGCCTCTTTTCCTGATATTAATTACCTCACCAACACAGCAGCAGCAACCACAGACACTGCTGACATTCTGCTTTCTATCTCTTCCCCTCAAGGTCCACATACATCAGCTCCAAAACAGATTCCCCAAATACAGGTCCCCTTTAACCCTGGTCAGAGGGTCTTCAGTCTGTGGGAGCAGCTCCTTCCAGTCAGGCTGGCATGGAGCCTTGGGACCCACTCACACATTGGCCAGGAAAGCTTAAAGTTTCTGGGACCAATTTCTATATCCCTCAGCACAGAGAGAACACAGGGGTGATGCACCACAAAACTCGAAGCTTTCTTTCTTGTACATATAGTGCCACCCTACAGTCCCCAAGGACAGAGCTGATGGACTCCATGCACTCACACTATAGCAGTGGGAAGACATGCTGCATGCCTCGGTGGGTTTGGCTCTGATGGTTCTTTTATAAAATTTCATGTGGCATTTATATTCACATTTCATTAACCAACACCTGAATCCCAGTGCAGAGAAGGGAGCCATTGGAGGGCAGGAGCAAGAGAAAAAGCCACTGGTTGAGCCCACTGGGCCTGGGATTGGGCTGGGCGTGTCCTCAGGAACAGGGTGGGGAGGACCTCTCACTGGACCTGTGCTTCTTTCTGACAGGTGACTCCTCAGACCACCTGCAGGAGGTGCAGATGCCTCTGATCCCATTTGCCTTGTGCCAGTTGCTTTATGGACAGACATCATACATTCTGCCAGACATGATATGTGCCGGGGACCTCAGGAACCTGAAGACTGCCTGCGAGGTGCATTCTACCTCAGGGACGGGGGCCAAACCCATGACTTTCATGTGTTCATCTGCTTAAAGGCATAGGGGATATTTGTCCTGAATGGGTGGGTGGCCCCCAAAAGCCTGGCCCCTGTGGGTTTCAGAGCACATCGCCATGTGGCCACAGGTTGGACAGAACCGTAGGTGGCCTGGGTACAGATGGGGCACAGGCCCAGTCAGCGCCCAGTGCCCTGTGGACCCCAATGCTGGCCAAAGGGGCCTTGTCTTGGGACCTCGCCTGCTGACTATCATCCAGGGCACCTGCTCTGCCTTCCCACAGCAGGGCCTGGCACTGGCCAGGTGGGGCTGCGGAGTGAAGAGGCTCTGGACTGGCCCCAGAGGGTTGGGCTCTGGGCCACCCTCATGCAGGAGGTAGCAGGCCCCAGTCTCTGGGTTCACAGGAAACTCCTCTTTTCTTCCAGGGTGATTCTGGGGGCCCACTCGTCTGTGAATTCAACCACGTCTGGGTGCAAATTGGAATAGTGAGCTGGGGCCGCGGTTGCATGTTTCCTATGTATCCTGCAGTTTTTGCTCGAGTCTCCCATTTCTCCATATGGATCCATCATCAGATAGCACTCACACCCCTACCTCCTCAGCCGCTCCCCACCCTTTCCTCCTCTCTAGGGGCCTCCATCCATGTCCTGATGACCATGATGGCCTTCCTGACAATGTTGTGAGGGCAAGACCCCCACCCTGGCTTCCTCGTGCTGCATGCCTTGGTCCCTGCCCATCTCAGCCCCTCAAGTCTCCAGGCATCTGAGTGAGGTGAGGGCAGCCAGCCAGGCCAATTCCGGGTCAGAAAGGGTCTGAGCCAGGGCCACACCCCAAGAAGCAGACCCAGTCTCACCAAAGAAGGGTCAGGGTGGCCAGGGAGAGTGAGGTGCCTTGGCTGAGTGCTCTGGTACCTGAGATTTGGTCATTTATTAAATATTTACAAAGTGATCATCCTGGAATTCCTGTGTCTGTCTTTCCACCCAAGTGCTGGCTCCCTCATGCAGACAAGTGGCCTTGTCAGGATGACAGGTGGCAGAGTGAGAGGAGAATTACAAACCAACACAGCGTCTCTAGAAGGACAGCCACACAGATACATGTCTGAGTCTAGATCCAGGCCCCAGAGAAAGGTGCTGTTTTAATACAACTACCAGTATCACAGAGTTAAGTACTTAAAGTTACAAATTGAAAATTGGGAAACATGAACTGAGAGCAAGCACATGGAAGGAATTAAAAAGATAAAAGCAGAAATTAACAAACCAAGCAGCAGGAAAACACTCAAGCTAATATTTTAAAAATCTGATTTTGAAAAAAATAAATATAGGAAAAGAAATCACTAAGCTAATCAAGATATACTAGTAAAATGAGACCAACACACACACACACACACACACACACACCAAGAAATAACAAGGGGAAATAGCCATTAAACACAGAAATTTTAAGAAATCATAAGACATATTATGCAACTCTCTATGTAAGTAAATTTAAGATAAAAAGTTTCACTTTGTAGGAGAAAAATAAATGAGTGAAACTCCAGTAGAGATAGATGGTTTACTAGACCAAATTCCATGGAAGAAATGGAGAAATTTAAGAGCTTTCCCCTCCCAGTAAAAGGCCTTGACTGAGATGGTTTCCTTGGAAATCACATCCCACCTTCCACTACAGAACACCCCCTCAGTGCTGCCCCCACTGTCCAGACACTGACAGGGAGGAGCGCATCCAGATGCTCCTTAGCAGCACATGTATATAAGGATATAACTCTGATCACACAGAGAAGATTGAGACAATCCAACTTATGAATTAAAAAATCCCTAGTGAGTTATTAGCAAACATAATCCAACTTTATTTTTAAGTAGTGCATTGTAATCAAGTAGGATTTATTTCAGTAGTGCAAGGATGATTAATTACACAATCCCCAGATATAATTCATCATACCTTTGCTTTGCTAAAGAGAATAATATTAATGAAAAGTCTTTTTTAGTTTATTTTTTATTGTTGACATTATCACAGATGTCCCCCTCCCCCCCACACTTAAGTCTTTTAACAAATCCAAAACTCATTTTCAATTTTATAAAAAGATAGGAGTCAATGGGTAATCTCTATATATAAAAGCCTAAGTGACCATTATGACGGAAAAACCAGAACAACCAGTCGCTATGACGTGCACTGACCACAAGGGGGCAGACGCTCAATGAAGGAGCTGCCCCAGCCTGCAGGCCCCGATTGCTGGATGAGGCCTGCCAGCCAACCTCCCAGTCCCTCCCTCTGGCCGGAAGGCCCCATCATCCCGCTGCTGCCTTGGTGGCAGTTGGCCCCTCCCCCCGGCCAGCAGGACCCAGGCTGGAATGGGGAACTGGGGGTGGGTGGCAGTGACCAACCTTCCGCAGCGCCTGGGCGGGGGGCTGCAACCTCTCCCTGGCTACCTGGGGGTGGGGGTGACAGGGTCAGAGATGTGGTGAGAATGCAGGGCATCTGCTGAGCTCGCTCTCACTCCCCCTGCTACCTTCCCCTGGGGCGCCAGGGCTTGCGCACCAGGGAAGCCCCCATGCTCAGGTGCTGGGTGCCCACGAGGAGCCCGCCCTGCACCCGTACAGCCTCTTCCAGGCGAGCTGGGCCAGTCAGGCTCCCTGTGGGTTCGCTCAGGAGCCGGTCTGCAAGGCTGGCCAGGAGAGAACACTCTGCCCGCCCGGCTTCCATGTGGTGTTGCTGGGCAGCCCAGAGGCCCATGCTGCGCCCTGGCCCACAGTGTCCAGCCGCACTCACCGCATCTCTGTGTGGGGACTTGGGCACCATGACTCAGGTGGAGGGGGGCACACAGGGGCCCAGCGGCCCAGGTGCTGCCCAGGGTCCGGAGGTCAGCTGGGACCTGCCCTTCCATGCCAGATGCTCTGCTTCAATCACCGGCCAGGCCTAGGGGCTGCACCCGTGCACAAATTTTGTGCACCGGGCCTCTAGTAAGATATATATACCTCATCCTAAAGGTAGCCTTTCTTTAGTGGGTAACATGGAGTGCATTTCTGCTAAAATTAGGGTCAAGGGCAAGCTTCCCCTTTATGTCCTGCTCCTTCCCACAGAAGATAAGCCATTACAGTTGCACAAGAGAAGAGAACCATCCAGGAAAACGGAAAGGAGCCTTTTAAACTCTCTTGTGAAAAAGACTTTGAGTACCCTGGCTGGTGTTTCTCAGTGGTTACAGCATGGGCCCATGCACCAAAGGGTCATGGGTTCAATTCCAGATCAAGGGCACATATCTGGGTTGCAGGTTCAATCTCAGCCCCGATCAGGGCATATACAGGGGGCAACCAATCTATGTTTCTCTCTCTCTCTCTTTCTTTCTCTCTCTCTCTCTCTCTCTCTCTCTCTCTCTCTCTTTCTCTCTCTCTCTCCCCCTTTCTCCATGCCTATCTCCCTCCCTCCTTCTCTCCCTTCCACTCTATAAAAATCAATGGAAAAAATATCCTTGGGTGAGGATTAACAACAAAAAGACATGGAGCATATCCAGAACCCCCAAGAGAAAAATATGAAACTGCCACAAATAGTAAGAAAATTCAGTGCAGTCACAAGATAAAACATGACAAAATCACTGTATATTCCAATTAGAAGACATACAGTTGAAGAGAAGATACCAATTATAATAGCAACAAAAAAGATAAGGTACCTGTGGCCTTAACAAGAGATGTGAAAATCGATATGGAAAATCTTTAAAATATTCATGGAGGGGGAGATTTGAATGACTGATAAGAAAGTTTATATTCTCAAACAGATCAAGTCAAAATGTGTTAGTTTTTTCTGGAGCTGGATAAATTGATCTCAAAGTTTATACCAAAACACAAGTGAGAAAACCCAGGAATAAAACTAACTATGTGGTGGGAACTAATCTAGCAGATATTCAAAACTCCCATAAAGGTTCCATAATTCCAACAAGCTGTATAGACTTGACAATTTGTGTCTGTGTAGACACACCAGTAGGTAAAACCCTCAGAACTGGGACCAAGTATATGTGGAAAATTTGTGCATAATAAATGTGTCCATTTAAATCAGAAGTGCAATTTGGCATGAGCAAAAGATTTGGTCCCAGAAACAGCATTCTGATCAAGCAACTTTATCACAGGAATTTTAGAATTAGTGAACACTGGAATTCTTTCAATAGTTCAAAACATAACTGCAGTTACCTATGCACTAAGCATGCATGTGATATGCATGGAGTATTTGTTAAGTCTTGCTTTGTATCAGGCCCTGTCAGGGTCCTGCAGTGAAAGAAAGGCACCGAAGAGGCAGTCCCGAAGGCCATGGGCCCGTATTCCGGCATGCGGCTGAGGAGGACCTGCACATAAGGCCAGAGCAATACATTCCCATTGCTGTGGTCGTAATGTTGGCAACACTTGAGTGTTTTAACAGCAATTGGATAAGACCAACTAGAACTTCATTTGGTGTCTTTCCCCACCTGTCCTCGGTCATCCTTCATTCCCATCCGGGTTCACAGGGGACCCAGCTAAGGTGAAGTTAGTGTGAGGTGCATCTCCCCCAGTTCACATGGTATACATCCCTCCACGAAGAGATAAGTAATTGCCAAGCATCTGGGGACAGCAGCACTGCAGGAGCACTCAGGCCCCGCATTGTGCAGCACCCAGCATGAACCAGAAGCTAGTCCACAAGGGAAGGTTTAGTTCTTAATTTGTGGGTCAAGATGGAAGCCTTCTGCTGCCAGGAATGCACCAGAGAAAGTAGCTTTTGCATGGTAAACAGAGCACATGTGTCCCTGTGTGGATGGGACCACATTACAGAACTTCTTTGAGCCCCTATTCATTGGCAGAAAACTTAGAGCACGACCGTGGGGAATTGGCGGCCGCTTCATGCATTCCAGCTGCCCTTCTTGTCTCACTCCTCCTCTGCATCTGCCTCAGCCAAGTCGGCTGTAGCAACACACAGAATTTCTGCACAGGCAGCCGAACCCCCACACTCGTTAGTGAGATGGAGAGCAGCATTTCAGAGAATGAAGCAGCAACTTCAAACACATGTGAATTGTTCTAGTGCAGTGGTTCTCAACCTTCCTAATGCCGAGACCCTTTAATACAGTTCCTCATGTTGTGGTGCCTCCCAGCCATAAAATTATTTTCGTTGCTACTTCATAACTGTAATTTTGCTACTGTTATGAATCATAATGTAAATATCTGATATGCAGGATGTATTTTCATTGTTACAAATTGAATATAATTAAAGCATAGTGATTAATCACAAAAACAATATGTAATTATATATGTGTTTTCCGATGGTCTTAGGCGACCCCTGTGAAAGGGTCATTCGACCCCCAAAGGGTCGCGACCCACAGGTTGAGAACTGCTATTCTAGTGGATATCTTTAATGTCAGGTTAATTTGTACATTTTTTCAGTATTCTTGAATATACTAAAATTCAAATAATAACAGGCAGGGAGTAACCTAGTCAAACAACCAAGGAAAAGAAGGCAAAAGTACAAACTGGAAAATAAAAGACTTCAGAGACAAAACCTCTCTTATTATATCACAATGGAAACTAAACCTCTGATGGTGGAAATCATGAGGAAAATCAGGACAGCTGTCAGAATCGATAGATACGGCGCAAATGACGACAGAAGGGCTGAGGCAGGTGTGAGGTCAGGACACTCCAAGCAGCGCCCAAGGGCCACCAAGGGTGTATGCAGGCACCCCCATGACCTTGTCCACTTTGATGAATTTATGCTCTTCCAGTGTGACTGTTACTGTGAAACAGTTTGTCAGGTAGGAATCAAACAGAACACACAATGACAAGCTTCTCCAACCAATGTTTAAAAAACTTTTAAGTGGTCAAACTTTATGGTGCCTTGGTTATATTCTCCAAGATTAAAGTTTTTCACTTACTGTTTTGTTTAAACTATTCTTATTGTGGTAACTATATATAACAAAATTTACCGTTTCAAATGTCCCCCATTTTTTCCCCTTGGGCCCCCTACACTCACCCCTGCCCCACCTCAGGGCTTCACCACACTATTGTTTGTGTCCATGGGCTATGCATATATGCATATAAGTTCTTTGATTAGTATACAGTTAGTTCCATGGCATTAAGTATAGTGCATTCACACTATTATCACTGCTATTCTGTAACTTTTTCTTCTTCCCAAACTTGCACTCTGTCCCCACTAAATACTCCCTCTTATTCTCTCCTCCCTCAGCCCCTGGCACCCACATTCTGCCTCTGTCTCTGTGAATCTGACTCCTCTAGAACCCTCATAGAAGTGGGATGATGCAGTATGCGTTCTTTGGTGACTGGCTTATTTCACTCGGCATGATGTTTTCAAAGTTCATCCATGTTGTAAATATGAATCAGAATGTACTTCTTTTTTCAGAGTGAATGTTTTATCATATGCATATGCTCATTTTATTTATTCATTTATCTATTGATGGATATGTGGGGCTATTTTCACATTTTGGAGATTATAGATAATGCTGCTATGCACATTAAATATGTTTCATATCAAATCTCCTTTCAAGTCTTTCTGTATATACCCAGAAGTAGAATTATTGGATAATATGGGAATTCTATTTTTAATTTTTTGAGGAACCACTATAATGTTTTGATGCAGCTACACCAATTTACATTCTCAACAGCAATGCACATGGGATCCAATTTTTCTACATCATTATCAACATTTGTTCTTTGTTTTTTTAATAGCCATTCTAATGTGTATGTATAATACCTCATTGTGTTTTTATTTGAATTTTCCTAGTGATTAGTGATGTTGAGTATCTTTGCATGTGCTTATTGAACATTTCTTTAGAGAAATGTCTATTCAAATCCCTTGCCCATTTTTGGGGTTATTTTATTCTTTGTTTCAGACTTTTAGGAGCACATTATATATTCTGGATATTAATCCATATGATTTGCAAATATTTTTCCCATTCTGTGTGGTTTGCCATTTTACTCATTTTTTTATTGTGGTAAAATACACTAACATAAAACTTAACATTTTTAACCATTTTAGTGCACATTTCAGTGATTAAGTATATTCATATTATTGTGCAACCAGTACCACAATCCATTTCAAGAACTCTTTTCATCTTGAAAAACTGAAAATCAATATCAATTAAGCAATAACTTCCAGTGCTCTTTTTCCCCAGCCTAGCAATCTCCATTCTATTTTCTGTCTCTATAATTTGACTGCTCTAGCTCATTTCGGTGAAATCATTCAGTATTTGTCCTTTTGTCTCTGGCTTATTCCCCTGAGCATAATGTCATCAGATTTCATCCATACTGTAGCATGTGTCAGAATTTCCTTTCTTTTTTCTTTTAAATCCTCACCCTAGGATATGTTTGGATTTTTAAAAAATTATTGATTGAGAGAGGAACATCAATGTGAGAGAAATATCGATCAGTTGCCTCCCATACAAGCCCCAACAGGGATCAAACCCAAAACTCAGGTACGTGCCCTGACCTGGAATCTAACCTGCAACCTTTTGGTGTACGGGACGATGCTCCAACCAACTGAGCCACTTGACCAAGGAAGAATTTCCTTTCTTTTTAAGGCTAATATTCCATTTTACAGACAGACCACATTTTGTGTATTCATTTATCCATTGATGAAAATTTAGGTTTCTTTGACGGACCCTTGGTGATTGTGAATATTGCTGCTATGAATGTGGGTATGCCAATATTTTTTGAGACACTGCTTTAAAGTCTTTTGGGTATATGTTAGTAATTTAGGGATTGCTAGTTCACATGGTAGTCCTATTTTTAATTATTTGAAGAACCACTATACTGTTTTCCACAGCAGCTGCACTGTTTTTCATGCATAAAGGTTCCAATTTCTCTACATCCTTACCCACATTTATTTTATATTTTTTAATTTTTTAATTTTTTTCAATTACAGTTCATATATATTATTTTAGTTTCAGGTATACAGTATAGTGGTTAGACATTTATATAACTTACTAGAGGCCTAGTGCACGAAATTTGTGCACTGGGGGGGGGGACAATCCCTCAGCCCAGCCTGTGCCCTCTCACAGTCCAGGAGCCCCACAATTGATGGCCCCAAAGAGGTAGGCCTCGGCCAGGTCTCCTCGATTGATCACCCCAAAGAGGTAGGCCCTGCCTACCTGGCTGGGGCTCCGTGATGGATCACACCCACTGAGGGAGGCCCTGCCCACCTGCTGCAGCACGGTCGCCAAGTAGCCTGGGCCTCCCTCTTTGGGGCAATTGATCGCACCCTGCAGAGGGAGGCCCCACCCACCTGCTGCAGCCCACTGGTCAGTGGCCTGGGCCTCCCTCTTTGGAGCGATCATGGAGCCCCCCAATTGATCAATCGCCCTACTGGCCAGTGGCCTGGGTCTCCCTCTGCAGGGCAATCATGGGGTGATGGCCAGGCCCCCGACCAATTGCATTGCACGTGCCTTGGCTGGCCTGGCGCCAGTGGGAGTCATAGCGTGGTCGTCTGGAAGGTCGTCCAGACGGTCGTTCTGCTGTTTGGTCCTTCGGTCGATTTGCATATTACACTTTTATTATTATAGATGAACTGATCCCACTGAAGAGTCTAGTAACCACATGATACCATACATAGTTATTGCAATATTATTTACTGTATTCCCTATGCTGTACTTGATATCTCCAAACTATTTTGTAATTGACAATGTTTACTTCTTAATCCCTACACCTATTGCACCCAGTCCTGCAACCCCCTAGCCATCTGGCAACCATCAGTTTGTTCTTTTTTTTTAAATAAATCTTTATTGTTCAGATTATTACACTTGTTCCTCTTTTTTCCCCCCATAGCTCCCCTCCACCCGGTTCCCACCCCACCCTCTGCCGTTACCCCCCACCCCCACTGTC
>NW_005353326.1:691674-693064 GCF_000412655.1 Myotis brandtii
CAGCTGACCCCACAGCTGCCTCCTGGCTCCCTTAGTTCCCCCCAAGGATTTCTGGGCCTTCCTTCCTTATGGTGAGTCTCCTTCTGGCCTTTTCTCTCTCACGGTGAATCCTCCTGCCCACAGAATTTGCCAGCCTCACTTGCTTGAATGCCCCAATAACTGCTTCTCTTAGTACAAGCGGATTCCTAGCGGCTCTCACTGCCCCCTTCATAACCTATCCCCAATAAATTGACAGTGTGTTGCACTGATCATATTGTGTGTTGTTGGCAGAATGGAGCACTGCCTAGTTTTCTATTTTTAGATGTTATATATTTTAAATAAAAGTGCAGTAGGTGTACAAGGTAGATGTTCTTGGGTTTGTTTGCTGAATTTCCTTGTTTTGGTTCTGAAATGAGAAGGCACGGATGCTGAGTTTTACGGTTATCTTGAATCAGCACTGAAAATCCCCCACCAGGTAGAATAAATAGGGTTGGACAGAGCTGGTTTTTCAGGGCCCAATATTTTTTTGGAGTGTATTTCCTTCACCCATCTCTCCATGGACAGAAGGAATCCTCTGCTCTTTAAAAAGAATTTTAAAAATGTTTATTACACTTGTCATACAATATTATATTAGTTTCAAGTATGCAACATAGTGATTAGACATTTACATTACTTACAAAGTGATCAACCAAATAAGTCTAGTACCCATTTGACACCATACATATTTCTTGCAATATTGACTTATGCTGTACTTTACTTCCCTGTGACTGTTTTTATAACTGGCAATTTGAAAGTTTTAATCCCTTTCTATTTTTCACCCATCCCCCCAACTTCCCTCCCATCTGGCAACCATTAAAATGTGCTCTGTAGCTATGAGTTTGTGTTTTCTTTGTTCATTTATTTTGTTTTTTATCCACATCTAAGTGAAATCATATATTTGTCTTTCTCTGACTTATTTCACTTAGCATAATGCCCTCTATGTCCATTCATGTTGTTTCAAATGGCAAGATTTCATTCTTTATTTTGGTTGAGTAATATTTCATTGTATATAGTACCAAACCTTCTTTATTCAATAGTCTATCAATGGACACTTAGGTTGATAGTGTCCTATTGTAAATAAAGCTGCAGTGAACATAGGGGTGAATATATCTTTTCAAATGAGTGTTTTAGATTTCTTCAGGTAAATATTCAGAGGTTAAAATTTTGGGTCATATGGTAGTTCTATTTTTAATTTTTTGAGGAATCTCCATACTGTTTTCCATAGTGGCTGTACCAGTTTTCAATCCCACCAACAGAGCATGAGTGTTTCCTTTTATCCACATTCTCGCCAACATGTTGTTTTTTCATTTATTGATGACTAGAGGCCCGGTGCACAAAAATTTGTGCACTCGGGGGGGGGGGGGGCCCCTAC
>NW_005353326.1:693401-701795 GCF_000412655.1 Myotis brandtii
TGTGTCATAGTGACCAGTCATTCCCAGTGGTTCTGCTGTTAGGGTCAATTTTCATATTACCCTTTTATTATATAGGATAGCCATTCTGACAGGTGTGAGATAATATCTCATTGTGGTTTTCATTTGCATTTCTCTAATTTTTAGTGGCATTGAGCATCTTTTTAGATTTGTTGGCCATCTGTATGTCCTCTTTGGAGAAATGTCTATTCGGGTCCTTTGCTCATTTTTCTTTCTTTTTTATAAATCATTTTTCATTTCTAGCTACAGTTGACATATCTATAAAAATAAAAGCGTAATATACTAATTAGACTGGACAGCTAGACAACCTTCTGGATGTCCTTCTGGATGAAGCCAGGGCTGTGATGGCCAAGGCAAGCCGCTGCAGCTGTAAGGGCCAAGCCCCTTGCATGAATTTCATGCATCGGGCCTCTAGTATTATTATATTATTTTAGGTGTACACCCCAGTGATTAGACATTACTTAACTTACTAAGTGATCATACAGATAAATCTCACTCCCACCTGACACCATACATAGTTAGAATAATATTGCCTATATTCCCTATGCTGTACTTTACATCCCTATGACTATTCTATAACAACCAATTTGTACTTCTCAATCCCTTCAGCTTTCTCACCCATCCCTCCATCCCACTCATATTTGTCAACCGTCAAAATGTTCTCTGTAAGACATATGAAAACATGCTCAAAGTCACTAAAACATGCTCAAATCATCTGAGAGAAGCAAATCAAAACAACAATGAGGTACCATCTCACACTTGTCAGAATGGCTATCATCAACAAATCAACAAACAAGTGCTGGAGAGGATGCAGAGAAAAAGGAACCCTCTTGCAATGCAGCCACTGTGGAAAACAGTATGGCGTTTCCTCAAAAAATTAAAAACAGAACTGCCATTTGACCCAGTAATCCCATTTCTAGGAATATATCCCAAGAAATAAGAAACACAAATTAGAAAGGATATATGCACCCCTATGTTTGTAGCAGCACAATTTACCATAGCTAAGATTTAGAAACAGCCTAAATGCCCATCAACAGATGAGTGGATTAGAAAACTGTGGTACATCTATACAATTGAATACTATGCTGCTGTAAAAAAGAAGAAATTCTTACCATTTGCAACAGCATGGATGGAGAGCATCATGCTAAGCAAAATAAGCCAGTCAGAGAAAGATAAATATCACATGATCTCACTCATTTGTGGAATATAAAGAACATCATAGACTTATCATGGTGATCACTTCATAAGGTATATAAATGTAGAATCACTATGTTGTACACCTGAAACTAATATAATATTGCATGTCAACTATACTACTTTTTAAAAATAAAATAATTTTTTTAAAAAAGTGTTCTCTGTATCTATGAGTCTGTTTCTGTTCTGCTTGTTCATTTGTTTTGTTTTTTTAGTTTCAATTGTTTATAGAATGTATTGCCATTTTATTATTCATATTTTTTATCCTTTTTTTCTTCTTTTTAAAAAACGCTTTAACATTTCTTATAATACTGGTTTGGTGGTGATGAACTCCTTTGGCTTTTTCTTGTCTGGGAAGCTCTTTATCTAACCTTCTATTCTAAATGAGAGCTTTGCTAGGTAGAGGAATCTTGGTTGTAGGTCCTTGCTTTTCATCACTTTGAATATTTTTTGCCAATCCCTTCTGGCCTGCAAAGTTTCTGCTAAGAAATCAGCTGACAGTCTTATGGGAGTTCCCTTCCAGGTAACTCTCTGCTTTTCTCTTGCTGCTTTTAAGATTCTCTCCTTGTCTTTAACTTTTGGCATTTTAATAATGATGTGTCTTGGTGTGGGCCTCTTTGGGTTCATCTTGTTTGGAACTCTGTGCTTCCTGGACTTGTACATCTATTCCCTTTACCAAGTTAGGAAAGTTGCCAATTATTATTTTTTCAAATAAGCTTTCAATTTCTTGCTCTCTCTCTTCTCCTGGCACACCCATTATGTGAATATTGGTATGCTTGAAGTTGTTCCAGAGGCTCCTTACACTAGCCCTTTTTTTGGTATTTTTTCTTTTTGCTGTTCTGATTGGGTGTTTTTTGCTTCCTCACATTCCAAATTGCTGATTTGATTCTTGTCTTCATCTACTCTACTGTTGATTCCATGTAAATTATTCTTCATTTCAGTTAGTGTATCCTTCATTTCTGGCTGGTCCTTTTTTATGTTGCTGAGGTTCTCACTAATTTCATTGAGCATCCTTATAACCAGTGTGTTGAACTCTGCATCTAAGAGATTGCTTTCTCTATATTGTTTAGGTGTTTTTCTGGACATTTGTTCTGTTCTTTCATTTGGAACTTGTTTTTTGTTTGTTTGTTTTTGTCTCTTCAATTTGTCAGCCTCCCTGTGTTTGTTTCTATGTATTAGGTAGAATTGCTACACCTCCTTTGCTTGGTAGAGTGGCCTAATGTAGTAGATGTTCTGTAGGGCCCAGTGGCACAGTCTTCCCGATCACCCAAGCTGGACACTCAAGGTGTGCCTCCATATGGGTTATGTACACCCTCCTTTTTCAGTCAAGCCTTTATTACTGTTGAAACGTCATCCCTCAATACCCCTCCCATATGGCAACTCTCAAAATGTTCTCTATTTCCATTCTTCTTGTTTGTTTATTTTGCTTTTTAGATTCCACATGTAAGTGGCATTTGTCTTTCTCTGTCTGACTTATTTCACTCAGCACAATACCCTCCAGGTCCATCCATTTGTTGCAGATGGCAAGATTTAATTCTTTTTTTTATGGCTGAGTTATATTACATTGTATATATGCACCACATCTTCTTTATTCATTCATCAATAAGGGACACTTAGGTTGCTTCATATTTTGACTATTGTAAATACATGCTTCAATGAACAAGTGTTTTATTATCCATTCAGCCACCATATGTCTTTGGATTAACCATTTAATTGATTTGCATTTAAAGTAATTGTTAATAGATATGTATTTATTGCCATTTTATTATTTATATTTTTAATCTTTTTTTTTCTTCTTTTTAAAGAAGACCCTTTATCATTTCTTGTAATACTGGTTTGGTGGTGATGAACTCCTTTAGCTTTTTCTTGTCTGTGAAGCTCTTTATATAACCTTCAATTCTAAATGATAGCTTTGTTGGGTAGAGGAATCTTAGTTTTAGGTCCTTGCTTTTCATCACTTTGAATATTTTTTGCCAATCCCTTCTGGCCTGCAAAGTTTCTGCTGAGAAATCAGCTGATAGTCTTATGGGAGCTCTCTTCCAGGTAACTCTCTGCTTTTCTCTTGCTGCTTTAAGATTCTCTCCTACTCTTTACTTTAACCTTTGGCATTTTAATTAAGATGTCTTGGTGTGGGCCTCTTTGGGTTCATCCTGTTGGGGATTCGCTATACTTCCTGGACTTGTATGTCTATTTTGATCACAAGGTTAGGGAAGTTTTTTGTCATTTTTTACAATAGGTTCTCTCTCTCTCTCTCTCTCTCTCTCTCTCTCTCTCTCTTTCTTCTTTTTCTGGCACGCCCATGATACAAATGTTGGTACTCTTTTTCTTTCATTCCTCACCTGAGGATATTTTTCCATTGATTTTTAGACAGAGTGTAAAGGAGGGGGAGAGACAGAAAGAGATAAACAGCGAAGTGAGAGAGACACATCAATTGGCTTCCTTCCACACATAACCCAACCAGGGTCAGGGATCAAGTCCGCAACTGAGGTATGTGCCCTTGACTGGAATTGAACCCAGGACCCTTCAGTCCACAGGCTGGCACTCTATCCACTGAGCCAAACTGTCTAAGTCAAATGTTGGTACACTTGAAGTTGTCCCAGACACTCCTTAAACTATCCTCATTTTTTGGATTATTTTTTTCTTTTTGCTATTCTGATTGGGTGTTTTCTGCTTTCTTATCTTCCAAATTGCTGATCTGAACCTCAGCTTCATCTACTCTACTGCTGATTCCCTGTAAATTATTCTTCATTTCAGCTATTGTATTCTTCATTTCTGACTTATTCTTTTTTATGTTTCCTATCTCTTTGTTGAAGTTCTCACCAAATTCATCTATTGTTTCCCTAAGTCAGCTATTTTCAACTAGTGTACTGCAGCACACTGGCGTGCCACAAGGATTTTTAAAACATGCAATACCTCTTTTTCCTTAGATTGTCAAATTTAGAAATGACATCCCTGGCCAGGTAGCTCAGTTGGTTAGAGCAGTGGTCGACAAACTGTGGCTCATGAGCCACATGCGGCTCTTTGGCCCCTTGAGTGTGGCTCTTCCACAAAATACCAACTTCTGCGCATGGGCCACGAAGTTTCAATCGCACTGTACATGCGCACCCGCATATGGTATTTTGTGGAAGAGCCACACTCAAGGGGCCAAAGAGCCGCATGTGGCTCGTGACCCGCAGTTTGCCGACCACTGGGTTAGAGCATTGTCCCGATAGGCCACGGTTGTGGGTTTGATCCCTGGTCAGGGCACATACAAGAGTCAACCAATAAATGCATAAATAAGTGAAACAACAAATCAATGTTTCTCTTTTTCTATCTCTAAAATCAATGAATAAATTTAAAAATGACAACATCCAACACAATAGTGTGACTGAATCAAATTATACCTATTTTTATTAGATTGGCAAAAAATATATTTTTTGGTGTGCTGCAGAAATTTAGGAATTAGTTTATGTGTGCTATGGGATAAGGTTGAAAATAACTGCCCTAATTTCATTGAGCTTCCCTTATAACTAGTATTTTGAACTTTGCACTGCTTGTCTCCATTTTTAAAAATATTTGTATGAAGTATTGTTCTGTTCTTTCATTTGGGACATGTTTCATTGTCTCCTCATTTTCACTGCCTCCCTGTACTTGTTTCTCTGTATTAGGTAAAGCTGCTGCATCTTCTGGTCTTTGTAAAGTAGCCTAATGTAGTAAGTGTCCTGTAGGACCCAGTGGCACAGCCTCCTCAGTCACCAGGTGTGCCCCTTATGTGGGCTGTGCGCACCCTTGTGTTGTAGTTGAGCCCTGATTACTGTTGGCATGACAATAGTAGGGATTTACTATCAGGCTGATTGGCAATAAGGACTGACCAAGACCACAGCAGAGGAGCTGCTGTGCAGGGGCTGACCCTATAGAGCAGGACTCACTTCAGCAGGGCTTTGATGCCCGCTATGTCCATCCCTTGAATGTATTGCTTGTGCAGGTGGTTAAGTGATACTCCTTCATGGTCTGATGCTGTCCACCAGATGTGCTCGCTCTGGAGCCTTCTGGGAGGTGCAGGCCAAGGTCAGCTGTTGCCTGTGCCCTGCTTAGGGCCATATGGCATGAGCTATAAAGCAACCTGAAAATGGATGCTATTTGAGCTGGGCTTGGAGGTGCCCAGAAGAGGCCCAGCTGCAAACCAAAGCTGGCTTCCACTAGTGCCAGGCCTGGGTCCACTTAGCAAGAGCTATGGAGCATGCTGAGGCCAGATGCTGCTTGTTTAAGAGATTTTAGGAAAGTCTGCAGCAAGAGCCAAGAAAGACCATTTTTATGGAAAGCCACTAGAAACACCTTGGGTGGGCCTGAAAGTTAGGTGGAGCAGGGTCTCAGGGAATTACCAGGGCTGGGAGAACAGTGTGAGCCAGGTTGATTGAGACTCAGATATGGCACCTGCCTGCAAGCTCTGTGGGGGAAAGGTCTCAGCGAAGAAATAATTGCCCCTGCCAGCACTGTGGGAGGAAGCTGCCCCTCCAGCCCTCACCCTGAAGCCAGACAATTCAGTTCCTCCTCATATGTCTCTGGTGCCTTTTGAGCTGCTACCCTAGCCCTGAAGCTCAGAACAACTTTGAGTAAGTCCAGGTGCAGGCCCTTTAAGAGGAACACCTGGGCCCTAGCCAGTTTGGCTCAGTGGATAGAGCATTAGCCTGTGGACTGAAGCATCCTGGGTTCGATTCCGGTCAAGGGCATGTACCTCAGTTGCAGGCTCCTCCCCAGCCCCAGCCTTGGTCAGGGTGCCTGCAGGAGGCAACCAATTAATGTGTTTCCCTCTTCTACTCTCTCTCTTAAAAAAAATCAATGGAAAAAATATCCTCAGGTGAAGATTTTTTTTAAAAAAAGGACCACCTGGGTCTCCAGCTGACCTCTGTCTCAGCTACAATCCCTGCCAGTTTTCATAGCCAGAAGTTATGGGAATTTCTTTTGCCAACACTAGAACCTTGGGCTGAGGGCATTTGGTGTGGGGCTGGGACCCCTCACTCCTCATGGGAGGACTTTCACATTCCAGATATCCCTTCTGATGTTTAACCACCACACATAGATGTGGAACCAGCTGACTCCCCATCTTCATCCCAACTACCAGTCTCAATGTAGTTTCTTTCCATCTTTATAGGACTTCTGTTCAGCTATATTTCTGGCAGTTGTGAATGATGGTTATTCTGTAGTTTAGTTGTAATTTTGATATGGTTGTGGGAGGATGTGAGTACCACATTTACCTATTCTATCATCTTGACCAGAACTTCCAATGTCTTATAATTTCCAATGTCTTATAGGTCTTTTACCTCCTTGGTTAAATTTATTCCTGGATATATTTTTTATTCAATTGTAAATGGGAGTGTTGCCTTAATTTCTCTTTCTAATAGTTCATTATTGGTGTATAAAATGTAATCAAGTTCTGAATATTAATTTTGCATCCTGCTACATTACTGAATTCATTTAAAAGTTCTAACAGTTTTTTTTGGTGGAATCTTTAGTATCATGTTATCAACAAATAATGACAGTTTTCCTTCTTCCTTTCCAATTTGGATGCTTTTTGTATCTTTTTCTTGTCTGCATGCTGTGGGTTTGACTTTCAATACTATGTTGACTAAAAGTGCTGAAAGTGGACATCTTGTCTTTTTTCTGATTTTAAGGAAAATGCTTCTAGCTTTTCCCTCTGAGTATGATGTTAGTTGTGGGTTTGTATGTATCGTCTGCTGCTTTTTGGCCTTTATCATAGTAAAGTATGTTCCCTCTATTCCCACTTTGCTGAGAGTTTTTGCAAAGTGGAACCTTGATTTTGTCAAATGCTTTTTCTGCATCTATGGATATGACTGTATAATTTTCATCCTGCAGTTTGTTTATGTGGTGTATCCCATTAAGTGATTTGTGGGTATTGAACCAACCTTGCATCTCAGGAATAAATCCCACCTAATTATGATGTATGACATTTTTAATATATTGCTGATTTTGGTTTGCTACTGAGGCTTTTTGCATTTATGTTGATCAGGGATATTGGCCTATAATTTTCTTTATTTGTATATTTTTATCAGGTTTTGGAATCAGTGTAATGTTGGCCTCATAAAATAAGCTTGGGAGCCTTTCTTCCTCTTCCATTTTTTGAAATAGTTTGAGAAGGATAGTCATTAATTCTTTGAATATTTGGCAGCATTTACCTGTGAAGCCATCTGGTTCAGGACATTTGTTTGTTGTTTGTTGGATTCAGTTTTGTTAGTAGTTATTAGTCAGTTCTGATTTTCTGTTTCTTCTTGATTCATTCTTAGAAAATTGTATGTTTCTAGGAATCTATCCATTTCTTCCAGGTTGTCCAATTTGCTGGCATATAATTGTTAATAGTATTTTCTTATAATCATTTGTATTTCTGTGGTTTCAGTTGTCACTTCTCTTTCATTTCTGACATTACTTTTTGGGTCCTCTTGATGAGTTTGGTAACAGGTTTATCAATTTTATTTTTTAAAAAGAACCAGCTCTTGGTTTCATTAATCTTTTGTAATTTTTTGCTCTGTTTCATTTATTTCCACTCTGACCTTTATTATTTTCTCACTTTTACATACTTCAGGAACTGCTTGTTTGTTCTTTCTTTCTTTCTTTCTTTCTTTCTTTCTTTCTTTCTTTCTTTCTTTCTTTCCCTTGTCTTTTGGTTCCTTAAGGTGTAAGGTTAGATTGTTTATTTGAGATTATTCTTGTTGGGTTCTTTTTTGAGGTATAGCTGTATTACTATAAATTTTGCCCAAGCAATGCTTAGGGCTATTTCCCATAGATTTGGGGTCATTGCATCTTCATTTTCATTTGTCTCAAGGTATCTTTTTTGGGAGAGAGAGACAGAAACATCAACAATGAGAGATTATCATTGATTGGCTGCCTCCCGCATGCCCCCCACTGGGGATCAAGCTCGCAACCCAGGCATGTGCTCTTGACCAGAGTTGAACCCAGGACCCTTCATTCCCCAGTCTGACACTCTATCCACTGAGCCAAACCAGCCAGGGCTCAAGATCCTTGATCTCATTGTTACATTCATTATTTAACTAGAGGCCCGGTGCACAAAAATTTCTGCACTCGGGGGTAGGGGGTCCCTCAGCCCAGCCTGTGCCCTCTCGCAGTCTGGGACCCCTTGGGGGTGACCACTTGCTGGCTTAGGCCTGCTCCCCAGGGGATGGGGCCTAA
>NW_005353326.1:701922-702517 GCF_000412655.1 Myotis brandtii
CCCACCACCACCGCTGTACTGGCAGCCATCAGCCTGGCTTGTGGCTGAGCAGAGCTCCCCCATGAGGGAATGCCGCACTGACCAGAGGGCAGCTCCTGCATTGAGCGTCTGCCCCCTGGTGGTCAGTGTGTGTCATAGTGACCAGTCATTCCCAGTCTTTCTGCTGTTAGGGTCAGTTTCCATATTACCCTTTTACTATATAGGATAGAGGCCTGGTGTGTACGTAGAGCTCGGAAAGTATGTCTCAGTGCTGTGGCTGATGCAATGGTGTGAGCACACTCCACCATGACATGTTTCCTCAGCACACCAGGAAGTAGCAACACCCGCCTGAACAAACTCCTAGAGCCACGTGCACAGTACCTGAGCCTTTCAGCCATTGGTTGTCTGTAGCAACGTGTCTCCCTCTGATTGGTCCCCTCATGCTATATATACCCCTGTAGTTCCACAATAAAACGGATCTGCGTCACTGAACCTGGTCTCCGGAGTCGTGCATGCAGACGCCTTAGCGCGTTGGGGCTCCGTCGTCCTCACCCCCGAGGGACCCCCTGCTTCACCTTCCCTGCCAGCCTGGTCACCCCCAACTGCCCTCCCCTGC
>NW_005353326.1:704930-714815 GCF_000412655.1 Myotis brandtii
TTGCACCCGGAGGACAGGCCCTACTTTGCCTTTTCAGTGTCCTCTACCAACCATCAACTACCGGCAGATAGATACCAATGGAAGGTACTCCCCCAGGGCATGAAGAACAGCCCTACCATGTGCCAGGCTTACCTTGGAGTGACAACCAAACCTCTAGCCAAACAATGCTTTATCACTCATTACATGGATGATATCCTTATTGCCCATAGGGACCCTATATGGCTAGAGGCATGCTACCAAACACTTATTAGCAACCTACGAGCTCTTAACCTCCATATAGCTCCCGAAAAGGTCCAGACCATTCCTCCATACTCCTTTTTAGGATATAAAATACATGAACAAATAGTAGCCAAAGCTCCTCAGCTTGCAATTTCTGATACCATCTCCCTACATGCGCTACAGGAACTATGTGGCCAGATTAATTGGGTTAGGGACAACTTATCAATCTCCACCGGGGCCCTAGGCCCCCTCTTCCAATTGCTTGAAGGAGGCACAGACCCCCTTAGTACCCGCTCTTTAACCTTCAAGGACGGGAGCTTCCGTCCTATGAGGGCGTAGGCCGCTGTTGGGGGCGTTACTTTAGCAAGCTGGCTGTAGGCCAAGTGTACCCAATAAAGAGGACTCTCCTGAAATAGTACTCCTGTAGGAGTCCCAATGGTGGCCAGTACTATCGCTTGGATTGGCTGGGTCAAGTCTATTCTGTGTAGCTCTAGCTCCCTTAGAGCCTGGTTGACAGCTTTTAAGACCTCTTTGGCCTTGAGGGTTAGAGAGCGGGTACTAAGGGGGTCTGTCTCCCCCACACCACACCCCTGTAGGGTAACAGCTGGGGACCCTCAGGGGCCTGCAGGGAGGGTCAAGTGCAGCATTGTCCTTGCCTGCCTGCTGCCCACCCCCTGCCCGACCATTGGCCTGGACACATGGAGGAGTTGGTGCCCTTTGAGGGAGCCGTTGACAGTTGGAGGTGGAATGCGGGAGTTGGTGCCCTTTGTGAATCCCACCGACAGTAACAAAACCATGGAGGTTTGGGAGCTGAGCCCAGGGTGGAGGGAGGGATGGAGACACGGCTTCCGGGCGACGGGGCCGGAATGTCAGAGAAGGGGGTAACGGTTTTTCCTCATGGACCTCAGCGGGTCGAATCCTTTTCAAGACCTTCTCCCAAGTGGAGGGAACCCAAATGGGGGCCTCGATTAACCACAGATTGGACTGTAATAGATATTCCCAATGAGTTTGGAGTTCCTTTTCAGAGACCTTAACTCGCCTGCTCCACAGTAAGGCGTGGAGCGCGCGCACTTATGGCGCTCTCGCCGAAGGGGGAAAGTTTCCCATTTTGCTGTAGAGGGTCGCTCACCCGTCCAGCCGTTCTGGGGGCCCCACGTTTGGGCGCCAGATGAAGCAGGGGGTCCCTCGGGGGTGAGGAGGACGGAGCCCCAACTCGCTAGGGCGTCTGCATGCACGACTCCGGGGACCAGGTTCAGTGACGCAGATCCGTTTTATTGTGGAACTACAGGGGTATATATAGCATGAGGGGACCAATCAGAGGGAGACACGTTGCTACAGGCAACCAATGGCTGAAAGGCTGGGGTACTGCACGTGGCTCTAGGAGTTCGTTCAGGCGGGTGTTGCTACTTCCTGGTGTGCCGAGGAATGTCGAGTAACACTCCCTCCACGTTCTGCGTGGAGTAGGGTTCGGTACCTGAAAGAGGAGCCGCACAACAAATGAAAGAAAAAGACACGAGATAATTTTGCAATATTGGAGGACCAGGCGGGCAAGTCCCAAAGGACTTCCACCCATGCTCAGGCTGCTCCAATCTTTTATTGATCTGGAGTAGCCCTTAGGGTAAGGAAGTTTCAATGACACACAGACCAGCAGACAATTTCCAGGAGTAGACAAAAGTATCTGATTAACTCATCAATAGATTTCCGAGTGTAGGCAGAGTATCTGATTAGCTCATCAATAGATTTCCGGGAGTATCTGATTAACAATAATCAACAAGGATCTACATAAGTATCTAAGGAATTAAGGGAACTAAGGTGGGGATGCTTCAACTATTATTACCTAAATTAACTGAGTGGTTCCTAGATTAACTGGGTGGTGCACAGCCCTGACCTTTGCTAGGACTTTCAATGGCTACTAGCTTTTGGGGGGGTCTCTGTCTAAACTCAGCTAGTGAAGACAATGAATGGACTCCGGCAGAGGAAGCATGTCATGGTGGAGTGTGCTCACACCATTGCATCAGCCGCAGCGCTGAGACATACTTCCTGAGCTCTACGTACATCTGGCGCCCGAACGTGGGCCCCCAGAACAGCTGGACAGGTGAGCCAACAAGGATGCACTGCCCCAGCAGTAGAAATTCAGAATTCCCCCTTCCTGGATACCTGCCCACAGACACCTTGGTCTCGTGGCTGCAGCACCAGGGCCCCTCAGAGTGCGTGAGTGGGCCACGTTGGCAAACGTACCACCGGTGCCTCTGTGAGCTGACACTGGGCATGCATGAATCCAACCAAGGGCACAAGGCCTCTGGCAGTAGAATTTCGGACTTCCCCCACTCCCAGCTGCCTTCCCACAGACACCTCAGTCACGCGGCTTCAGCACAAGGGCCTCTCTGAGTATACCGCCCTGGCAAACGGCCCCGGGGTACCTCTGTGAGCCACCACTGGACATGCGCGTATTCAAACTCGGATGCAGCAGAAAAAACTGAGTCTTCCCTCCCCACAGCTGCAGAACTATGGACACCACAGTCGCCTTTCTGGAGCACAGGCCTTCTGAGCCCCAACTCCCCGACAGACGGCTCCTGGGTGCCTCTGTGAGCCCCAGCTGGGGACACGCAATTTCAACCAAAGTGCAAGGCAGCAAAAATTAGGACATCCCATTCCCGACTGCTGACCTCTGGACACCGCAGTTGCACCTTTCCAGCATGTAGGCCTACTGAGCCCACTGTCCCTATAGGTAGCTTCTGGGTGGCTCCTTGAGCCCTGGATGGGCTTGCTCATATCCAAACAAGGGTGCACAGCCCTGGCCATAGAAATTTGTACTTCCCCTTTCCCGGTTGCCAACCCATAGACACCGTGGTTGAGTGGTTTCAGCACACAGGCCCCCTGAGGCCATTGCCCCAGCAGGCAACTCCCAGGTGCCTCTGTGAGCTGCTACTAGGTGCACTCGTATTCAACCAAGGGCTCAAGGCCCCGGCAGCAGAAACTCGGACTTCCTCCTCCTCAACTGCTGACTTCCAGTCACTGCAGTCACACCAATCCAGCACGCAAGCCCCCTGAACCCACTGCCCCAGCAGGCAGCCCCTGGGTGCTTCTCTGAGCTGCTGCAAGGCACAACTCTGGCCACTGGCATCCAGTCTCTATGGTAGCACCATTCCAGCACAAGGGCCCCCTGAGCCCACTGCCCCAGCAGACGGCTCCTGGGCACTCTGTAAACAGCCATTGGGTGTTCATATCCAACCAAGGGAGCACATCCCCTGAAGCAGAAACTGGGACTTCTCCCTCCATGGGGCCGGTGACACACCGCAATCACTCTGATCCAGCGTGTGGACTCCATGAGCACACACCCCTTGCAGACGGCTCCTGGGCCCCTTTGTGTGCTGCCACTGGGCATGTGCCTCTCCAACCAAGGGCGCACGGCTCCCTCAGTAGGATCCATGACATCCACCTCCCAGCTACCTATCTCTGGTGAGTTACTGAGGACTTGCCTCCCTGGACAAGGTCACATTGTTCCAGCCACAGACCTTGAGATTCCCATACCCCCAGCTGCTGGATCCTGAACTCCTTCATGATTCAGAGAGGAAAATCACTTTGGCCAGAGTCCCACTGCCTCAACCACAGACTATGAGACACCCACCCCACACTGTCAAGGGCTCCAGGCCCCTCATAGTGAGTTGCAGAGTGATGCCAATCCAGAAAAAGACACACCACACCAGCCAAAGTCATAGTACCTGAGCCTCAGGCCCCGAGACTCCTTCCTCCCAGGCCGTGGACTCTGGGAACCCACAGTGAGCACATACCAGTGAGACTTCAGACAACCTTTTCCACAAGAACTGGAAACAAAATCACATCCAAAACAGCTTGCACAAAAAAGCTTGGGGTGAGTCACATTGCCAACCCATGACAAGACTTCACCCACGAGTAAGAAACTAACATTCAAGATCCAACTACATCAAGAGAACCCAAATAGCTCAAGTAGGGAGCTCCACTAGATTACCAAGCCCAGGAGACCTGAGAGATCACACCAGTAGTACCACCTCGAAAAGAACCTGGTTAGCAAATCAGTTGGATCAAGGGCACAGAAACAATTAAAACATTACAGCAGAGGGGGAAGAAAATGGCAGAGGTATAGACGGATGTGTTCCCTGCCTTGTCCTGGAGCAGATAAGGGTGAGCAGCTGAAATGGGTAACATACAGCCCGAATAAGCAGAAGATATTCAGCTGGGAGACAGTTTGCAGCCGGGAAAGACAGAGGACTCCCGGAGAAAGGGGACGGTTGGAGACTGGCTGAAATCTCTTCTGGAGCACCAGCTCAGCCGCGGAGACCGTGGCATCTTGAGTGGCTGTTATTGGAAGCATATACATCCAAAGACCCTACATCCACGACATCCAGACATTGGCTACTAGCCCGGAAACAACGGATCTCAGGCAGCGCGACTACATGGACTCAGAAGAGCCCTGCTTCTCCTCACGGAAAGGTTGGATTTCACCTAGAGGTGCAGTTTGCAATTCAGGTAGAAGAGAGGAATGCACACGGGGGAAGTCTGCGCCCCACAAAGTCTGCGGCCGTTGGGGCCAGCGTGATCTGCGAGTGTGGAAGGGCTCCCGCAGGGCTGCTGGCAGAAGGGAACACTAAGAATAAGCCCATAGCTGGACTGGATGCAAAAAAGCAGCCTCAGATTTTGCTAGTGTGCTGGCTGCTTAGTGCCAGGGGAGAGAGGACGCGCGGAAGAGACTGCGCATAGAGCTGGAAGGTGGAGGGTTGCGAATTTGCGCAACTACTCAGGCTCTTGTTTTTTCTCTTCCCCTTAAATCTTTGCGTTTGATTATTAAATCCAGTGCATGGGATGGCCCAGTTGGGGTCACTCGCAGAGATTGCAGGGGAAAGTTGTTTTTGTGAAACCTGGGAAACAGAGTGGGGAGTAATGATTAAAGAACAGGCTCTAGGGCAGTCGACTCTCCCAAACCAGTTTTAAGTGCGATAGGGAAAATAAACCCTAACTGCTGGATAGAGAGGACTTATAGCCTCGGAGGTCAATCCAGAAACACTGCCACCCAGGGGCTGATCCATGAACTGACTCTTCTGTAAACACAAATAAAGGCAGTCTGGGAAACAAATACGGCCTGCCTTAAAATCAGGACTGTGGTTTACAACACGGAGGAACAGTGTATCGCAGGGAAATTCAACACTCTCCTGAATACCTGGCAGGACTAAGGCGTGCCAAAAAGAAGAGTAGAGGAACTGAAGTACCTTCACTACTGCACATTTTTATTTTTTTTTAATTCTTTTTTCACCTTTAATTAAGAAACTATTTTTTTTTCTTTTTTCATCACCTGATTTTACCTTTTTAATTACTACATTTTTAACCAGTGTTATTACTACTACATTTTAACCATTTTTAAAAGTGTCATTATATTTTCTCTTTATTATATTTTGGGATTAGTGTTCTACATTCTATTTTCATCGTTCCTTTAGCATCATTTTTCTCTACCTCAACTTTACCTTTATGCCAAAACTCTCTTCCTCACTTTTCCCCTTTTGTTTTCCTGTTTCTCTTACCCTATTCCTGCTTTAGATTTCCCTATTCCTTCTTTTTACCCCCTGTCTAAATTTCACCCTACTTATATATCTAATTTCCAATCCCCTGCTCTAAATCCATTTACACCTCTCTCTTATCTTTCTTCACTATCCAAAATTTTTTTTCTCTCTGTTGTTTTGTTATTGTTTGCTTGATTGTTGAGTATATTGGGGTTTTTTATGCTTGTTTGTGAGATTGTTTTGCTTTTTCTTTTTATTTTTCTGATTTTTTTCCCTCTGGTTATTTTTGTGCTTCTGTATTCCCTCGCCTTGCTTGATATTAGTGGTTGTTCGTAGTTTGCATTTATCTCCAGGGATCTGTTGCTGGAATTTGTTGGGATTAGTGGTGGTTCTATCGGAGTTTTCTCCCCATAAAAATAGTCTCTTCCCCTCTTCTATTTTATTGTCTCTCTTTTCTCTCTTACTCTTTTTCCTCCCTTTTCCCAATTTCATTTTTGCACTCCTTTTTTTCTCTTTTATCTTTTTCTCTTTTTTCTTCCTTATCTCCTAATTCTCTTTGCTCTGGTGGTCACCTTTATTTGGGGTTATTAATATCGTGAATACATTTGTGTTCAGTGCATTGTGCCTTGTTGTGTTGTATTTTGTGCCTTTAAATCAACGCAGCAGAGTCAAGCAACAGCGGCCTCCTGATCTCCACACGCTCTGTCTGGGGAACAGTTACTGTGTGTGAAGCCTCCCTCCACCTGCCAGAAGAGCCACCACAGCTGTGAACAGCACCCACCAGAGGCCCTGCTATCAACGGAGGAGCCACTGCTACCACAACCGCCCAAGGAGCAACCACAGCCCGAGGAGCCACTGCCACCCAGGGAGCAGCCACTGAACGACTCAACAACTAGATATGTCAGTGAGATCAAACATGGGTAGACAAAGAAACCCCCAAAGGAAAGAGAAGGAGGACTCGCCAGAAAAGCAGCTAAGTGAGACAGAGGCATGCAACATGACGGAAAAAGAATTCAGAATAAGGGTCCTAGAGTACATGCACCGGTCGGAGGAAAAAATCAATACCATATGCAAGAAGCTAGAAGAATCAGATGAAAAATTCAATACCATATGCAAGAAGCTAGAAGAATCAGATGAAAAATTCAATACCATATGCAAGAAGCTAGAAGAATCAGATGAAAAATTCAATACCATATGCAAGAAGCTAGAAGAATCAGATGAAAAATTCAATACCATATGCAAGAAGCTAGAAGAATCAGATGAAAAATTCAATACCATATGCAAGAAGCTAGAAGAATCAGATGAAAAATTCAATACCATATGCAAGAAGCTAGAAGAAACAGATGAAAAAATCAACAACTTAAGTAAGGCCCAAGAAGAAATGAAGAGTGATATAGCTGCCATAAAAAACTCCATTGAAAGTATCAACAGTAGACTAGGAGAAGCGGAGGACCGAATTAGTGAATTAGAAGACAAGGAAGCAAAACACACCCAAACTATACTGCAAATGGAGAAAAAAATTAAAAGACAGGAGGAGAGCCTAAGGGAGCTTTGGGACAACATGAAACGAAACAACATACGAATAATAGGGGTGCCAGAACAACAGAAAGATGAACATGGATTAGAAAACCTATTCGAAGAAATAATATCAGAAAACTTCCCTGAGGTGGGGAAGAAAAAAGTCACACAAGCCCAGAGAGTCCCAAACAAGGTGAATCCGAAAAGACCCACACCAAGACACATCATAATTACCATGGCAAATGTTCAGGACAAAGAGAGAATCTTACAGGCTGCAAGAGAGAGACGGAAAGTTACATACAAGGGATCTCCCATTAGATTATCAAATGATTTCTCAACAGAAACACATCAGGCCAGAAAAGAATGGACAGAAATCTACAAAGTGATGCAAAGCAAAGGACTGAATCCAAGAATACTCTATCCAGCAAGGCTTTCATTCAAAATTGAAGGGGAAATAAGAAGCTTCACAGACAAAAAAAGGCTAAGGGAGTTTATCACCACCAAGCCAGCCATGCAAGAAATGCTAAAGGGACTGGTGTAAAAAGAAGAAATAACAAGCTCAGAAAGAAAACAGCCACACACACAAAAAAAGAAATGGCTACAAACAAGTACCTTTCAATAATAACTTTAAATGTAAACGGACTAAATGCTCCAACCAAAAGACATCGAGTGGCTGAATGGATAAAAAAACATGACCCATACATCTGCTGTCTACAAGAGACCCACCTCATTAGAAGGGACTCACACAGACTGAAAGTGAAGGGATGGAAAAATATCTTTCACGCAAATGGAAAGGAAAAGAAAGCTGGGGTAGCAATACTTATATCGGACAAAATACATCTCAAAGTGAAGGCCATAACCAGAGATAAGGAAGGCCACTTCATAATACTAAAGGGATCAATACAACAAGAAGATATAACCCTGGTAAACATATATGCACCCAATGCAGGAGCACCCAAATTCATAAAAAAACTCCTGGAAGATATCAAAGGAGAGATCGACAACAATACAATCATAGTAGGGGACTTTAATACACCACTGACACCACTGGATAAGCCCGCTAGACAAACAATCAGCAAAGAAACAGCAATCCTAAATGACTCACTAGATCAGATGGACTTAATTGACATCTTCAGAACACTTCACCCCAAAGCCATGGAATATACATTCCTCTCAGGTGCTCATGGGACATATTCAAAAATAGACCACATATTGGGTCACAAACAAAGTCTCCCCAAATTCAAGAAGATTGAAATCATAAAAAGCTTCTTCTCAGACCACGATGGCATAATGTTAGAAATAAACTACAATAAAAACAACCCAAAATACTCAAACACTTGGAAGCTGAATAGCATGTTATTAAATATTGATTGGGTTACCAATGAGATCAAAGAAGAAATTAAAAACATCCTGGAAACTAATGACAATGAAAACACAACAATCCAAAACCTTTGGGACACAATGAAAGCAGTCCTGAGAGGGAAGTTTATAGCTCTACAGGCCTACCTCAACAAACAAGAAAAAATGGTAGTAAATCATCTAAATCTACAGCTCAAAGAATTAGAAAGAGAGCAACAAGAAAAGCCCAGAGTGAGCAGAAGGAAGGAGATAATAAAGATTAGA
Source organism: Myotis brandtii (assembly GCF_000412655.1). Lineage (NCBI taxonomy): Eukaryota > Metazoa > Chordata > Mammalia > Chiroptera > Vespertilionidae > Myotis > Myotis brandtii. The sequence goes on from NW_005353326.1 coordinate 713,822, forward strand.
GCAGAAATAAATGACATAGAGACCAAAAAAACAATACAGAAAATCAATGAAACCAAGAGCTGGTTCTTTGAAAGGATAAACAAGATTGACAAACCTCTAGCCAGGCTCACCAAGAAGCAAAGAGAGAGGTCCCAAATAAACCAAATCAGAAACGATAGAGGCGAAATAACAACAGACCCCACAGAAATACAAATGATTGTTAAACAATACTATGGACAGCTCTACTCCAACAAACTAGACAACCTGGAGGAAATGGACAAATTCCTAGAAAAATACAACATTCCAAAACTTAATCAGGAAGAATCTAAAAATCTCAATAGGCCAATAACTATGGAAGAAATTGAAGCAGTCATCAGAAAGCTTCCAGCAAACAAAAGCCCAGGACCAGATGGCTTCTCAGGGGAGTTTTACCAAACTTTCAAGGAAGAACTAAAACCTATCCTCCTCAGACTACTACAAAAAATTCAAGAGGAAGGAACGCTTCCAAGCTCATTCTATGAAGCCAGCATCACCCTAATACCAAAACCAGGTAAAGACAACACAATGAAAGAGAATTACAGGCCAATATCCCTCATGAACATAGATGCCAAAATCCTCAACAAAATCCTAACAAATCAGATCAAGCAGTACATCAGAAAGATCATACACCATGACCAAGTAGGATTTATCCCGAGTATGCAAGGATGGTACAATATCCGCAAACCAATAAACGTAATACACCACATAAACAAATTGAGGGGGGAAAACCACGTAGTCATATCAATTGTTGCAGAAAAAGCATTTGACAAAATCCAACACCCTTTGTTGAAAAAAACTCTCAGCAAGATAGGAATAGAGGGATCATACATCAACATAATAAAAGCCATATATGACAAACCTACAGCCAACATCATAATCAATGGGCAAAAACTAAAACCATTCCCCCTAAAAACAGGAACAAGACAGGGATGCCCCCTCTCACCACTCCTGTTCAACATAGTACTGGAAGTACTAG
>NW_005353326.1:716271-718162 GCF_000412655.1 Myotis brandtii
TGTCAGCATTTTGGAAAACCCTAACTTAACTCTGGTGCCGTGTCACATATAGAAATTTTTTGATATTTGCAACCATAGTAAAACAAAGACTTATATTTTTGATATTTATTTTATATATTTAAATGCCATTTAACAAAGAAAAATCAACCAAAAAAATGAGTTCACGTGTCACCTCTGACACGCGTGTCATAGGTTCGCCATCAGTGGGTTATAAGGATGCTCAAACATCTGGATAACAAATACACACAACTTAATGAGAATTATAAGGAGCTGAATGGAAAGGAACCAAGAGGAAATGAAGAATGACATAGCTGCAATAAAGAACACAATGGAAGGCTTAAACAGTAGACTAGAAGAGGCTGACAACTACATCAGTGAATTAGAAGACAAGGTAGGAAAAAACACACAAACACAGCAGCAACTGGAAAAAAAAAAAACTTAAAAAGCCAGAGGAGACCCTAAGAGAGCTTTGGGACAACACAAAAAGAAACAACATCCACATAATAAAAGTAAAAAAAAAGAGAGAGAGAGGAAGCAGAGCAAGGAATAGAAAACCTGTTTGAAGAAATAATGACAGAAATCTTCCCTGATATTGGCAAGAAAAAACTACACAAGTCCAAGAAGCACATAGAGTCCCAAACAAGATAAACCCAAAAAGACCAACACCAAGACACATCATAATTAAATTGGCAAACATCAATGACAAAGTAAAAATCTTAAAGGCTGCCAGAGAGAGATAGAACATTACCTACAATGGATCTCCCATTAAATATCAACTGATTTCTCAACAGAAACGGCCAGAAGGGAATAGAATGAAATATACAAAGTGATGCAAAGCAAAGGTCTGAATCCAAGAATACTATACCCAGCAAGGCTATCATTCAAAATTGAAGGTGGAACCAGGAGCTTCACAGACAAAAACGGGCTAAGAGAGTTTATTACCACCAAGCCAGCAAGGCAAGAAATGCTAAAAGGACTGCTATAAAAAGAAGAAACGGAAAGGCAAGAAGAAACACACACATTAAGAATAAAAATGACGATTGTCAAGGGCGGGGGGGAAAAAAGGACACATATGTAATACCCTTTGTAATACTTTTAGCAAAAAAAAAATAATAATAAAATAAATAAATAAATAAATAAAAATTAATAATAATAAAAAAAAGAATAAAAATGACAAAAAACAAGCACTTATCAATAATAACATTAAACGTAAATGGATTAAATGATCCAATAAAAAGACATAGGGTAGCTGAAAGGATAAGAAAACATGACCCATATATGTGCTGTCTGCAAGAGAACCACCTCAGAACAAAGGATTCACACAGACTGATAGTGAAGGGATGGAAAAAAATTTTTGGCAAATGGAAATGAGAAAAGAGCTGGGGTTGCAATACTTATATCTGACAAAATAGACCTCAAAGTAAAGGCCACAACAAGAGGTAAGGAAGGCCACTACATAATACTAAAGGGAGCAATTCAACAAAAAGATATAACTATGGTAAACATTTATGCACCCAATACAGGAGCACCCAAATACATAAAACAACTTCTGGGAGATATCAAGGGAGAGATCAATAGCAATACAGTCATAGTAGGGGACTTTAATACCCCACTGACATCACTGGATAAATCCTCTAAACAAAAAATCAAGAAACAGCAATCCTAAATGACTCACTAGATCGGATGGAATTAATTGACATCTTCAGAACATTTACCTCAAAGCTACAGAATATACATTAATCTCAAGTGCACACGGAACATTTTCAAAGACAGACCACATATTAGGACACAGGCAAAGTCTCTTCAAATTCAGGAAGACAGAAATCATAACAAGCATCTTCTCAGATCACAATGGCATAAAACTAGAAATCAACTACAATAAAAACAATTT
>NW_005353326.1:718222-719312 GCF_000412655.1 Myotis brandtii
AGAGATCAAAGAAGAAATAAAAAGCATCATGGCAACAAATGACAATGAAAACACAACAATCCAAAATCTATGGGACACAGTGAAAGCAGTCTTGAGAGGGAAGTTCATAGTTCTATAGGCCTACCTCACAAAACAAGAAAAAAATGGTAATAAATTATCTAACCGTGCAACTTAAAGAATTAGAAAGAAAGCAACAAGAAAATCCCACAGTAACCAGAAGGAAGAAGATAATAAAGATCAGAGCCAAAATAAACAACATAGAGACCAAAAATAAATAAATAAATAATACAAAAGATCAATGAAACCAAGAGCCGGTTCTTTCAAAGGATAAACAAGGTTGATGAATCTCTACCCAGGCTCACCAAGAAGCAAAGAGAGAGGACCCAAATAAACAAAATCAGAAATGAAAGAGCTGAAGTAACAACTGACCCCAGAGATATACAAAGGATTATAAAAAAAATACTATGAACAACTCTACCCCAACAAACTGGATAACCTCAATGAAGTGGACACATTCCTAGAAAAATACAAGATTCCAAAACTTAATCAGGAAGAATCTAAAAATCTGAATAGGCTGATAACTACTGATGAAATTGAAACAGTAATCAAAAAGCTTCCAGCAAACAAAAGCCCTGGACCAGATGGCTTCACGGGGGAATTTTATCGAAATTTCAAAGAAGAACTAAAACCAATCCTTCTCAGACTACTCCAAAAAATTCAAGAGGAAGGCACACTTCCAAGCTCTTTCTATGAAGCCAACATTACCCTAATCCCAAAACCAGATAAAGACAACACAAAGAAAGAGAACTACAGGCCAATATCCCTGATGAACATAGATGCTAAAATCCTCAGCAAAATTCTAGCAAACTGGATCCAGCATTACATTAGAAAGATCATACACCATGACCAAGTGGGGTTTATTCCAGGCATGCAAGGCTGGTACAATATCCACAAATCAATAAACATGATACCTCACATGAACAAATTGAGAGACAAAAATCACATAATCATATCAATTGATGCAGAAAAGGCATTTGACAAAGTCCAACACCCTTTTCTGATAAAAACGCTCAGCAAAGTGGGAATAGAA
>NW_005353326.1:720716-722682 GCF_000412655.1 Myotis brandtii
ACTGCTGGTGGGAATGCAGACTGGTGCAGCCACTGTGGAGAACAGTATGGAGTTTCCTCAAAAAACTAAAAATAGTACTCCCATTTGACCCAGTGATCCCACTTCTAGGAATATATCCCAATAAGCTAGAAACACCAATCAGAAAGGATATATGCACCCCTATGTTCATAGCAGTGCAATTTACAATAGCTAAGATTTGGAAATAGCCTAAGTACCCATCAGCAGATGAGTGGATTAGAAAACTGTGGTACATCTACACAATGGAATACTATGCTGCTGTAAAAAGGAAGGATCTCCTACCATTTGCAACAGCATGGATGGAGCTAGAGAGCATTATGCTAAGCAAAATAAGTCATTCAGAGAAAAATAAATATCACATGATCTCACTCATTTGTGGATTATAATGAACAACATAAACTGATAAACAAAAACAGAGCCAGAGACAGAGAAGCATTGATAAGATGCTCAAACCTCAGAGGGAAGGTAGGGGAGGGTGGGGGTAAGGGGGAGGGATCAACCAAAGGACTTGTATACATGCATATAAGTGTAACCAGTGGACACAGATACCAAGGGGGTGAGGGCATGAATGGGTGTGGGGTATGGGAGGCAATGGGAGGATAAGGACACATATGTAATACCTTAATCAATAAAGAAAAAATATTAATAAAAATAAAAATATTAATAAAAATACATAAATACATAAACATTAATTAATTAGTTAATTAATTAATTAAAGTTACTGTTTCCTTGTTGATTTTCTGGCCGGATGATCTGTCCACTCCTGTCAATGGGATATAAAGTGCCCTACTCTACTGTATTACTGTTAATCTCTCCCTTTATGTCTGTCATTATTTACTTTATATATTTAGGTTCTCCTACATTGGGTACGTAAATGTTTATAATGGTTATATCCTCTTGTTGGATTGATTCCTTTATCATTATTAAGTGTCTTTCTTTGTCTCTTGTTATAACTTTTGTTTTAAAGTCAATTTTGTATGATAAATATTGCTGCCCTATTTTTTATTTCCATTTGTATGAAATATTTTTCTTTTTTTAATATACATTTTTATTGATTTCAGAGAGGAAAGGAGAGAGAGAGAGAGAGAGAGAGAGAGAGAGAGAGAGAGAGAGAGAAACATCAATGATGAGAGAATCATTGATCGGCTACCTCCTGCATGCCCGCTACTGGGGATCGAGACCACAACTTCAGCATGTGCCCTGACTGGGAATTGAACCGTGAACTCCTAGTTCATATGTCAATGCTAAACCACTGAATAACACCAGCTGGGCTGAAATATCTTTTTCTATACCTTTACTGTCAGTCTGAATGTGTCTTTTGCTCTGAAGTGGGTCTCTTGCAGGCAGCATATGTACAGGTGTTGTTTTCTTATCCATTCAGCCACCCTATGTCTTTTGGTTGGAGCATTTAATCCATTTACATTTAAAGTAATTATTGATAAGTATGTAGTTATCATCACTTTATTACAGTAGGTCCTTGGGTTACATTGGAGATCTGTTCCTACGGCACGATGTAACGTGATTTTCGCTGTAAGTCGGAACCCACCTACAAAAGCACTTACATCACTCACATGGAGCACATACACAGCAGTAATGAAGTGAGACAGTAAAAAAAATTTAAAAGAAAGATAACAATTCCTGACCTTTACTTGTGGTAAATAAATGATAAAAACTATAAAGCACATATGTACATATGTAGAAATGATGAAACTTTTCTTTTTTATAAATAAACTAGAGGCCCGGTGCACAAAAATTTGTGCAATCAGCGGGAGGGGGGGTCCCTCAGCCCGGCCTGTGCCCTCTCGCAGTCTGGGACCCCTCGGGAGATAACGACCTGCTGGCTTAGGCCTGCTCCCGGGTGGCAGAGGGCAGGCCCAATCCCTAGGTGCAGCCCCTGGTCAGGCTCAGAGCAGGGCCGATTGGGGAGTTGGGGCACCACCCCCTGTCA
>NW_005353326.1:723420-730626 GCF_000412655.1 Myotis brandtii
TTGGGTTCTATAATCGAAACACTGTTTCAACTCCAGCTCTGAGATCCCAGCTGGCTGAAAGCAGGTTTCTGGGGTTTTGTTTAGCTTCTATATTTGTAACAATGTTTCAAACTGCAAGCTCAGAGGCTGGCAGCGGCAGGCGGGGAACGTTAGAGTCCTCCATCACTGAAGCAAGCAAGCCTCATGTTCGCTTCAAGCTGCCTGGCTGCCGGCCGCCATCTTGGCTGGCAGTTAATTTGCGTATCGCCCTGATTAGCCAATGGGAAGGGTAGCGGAGTGACACCAATTTGCATGTTTCTCTTTTATTAGTGTAGATGGGAGATGGGATGTAACCACAAAACGGTGTACTTCAAGTCTGACGTAACCTGAGGACTGCCTGTATTCATATTTTTTATATTTTTCTTTTTTTCTCCTTTAAGAAATCTTGTTTAACTCCTTTAGCTTTTTCTTTCTGAGAAGCTCTTTATCTCTCTTTCTGTTCTAAATTATAGCCTTGCTGGATAGAGTAGTCTTGGTCGAAGTTTTGCTTTTCATCACTTTATATATTTTATGCTAATCCCTTCTAGCCTGAAAAGTTTCTTTTGAGAAATCAGCTGACATCTTCTGGGAGCTCCCTTGTATATAACTAACTGCTTTTCTCTTGCTGCTTTGTTTTTTTTTTTCTTTTTCCATTTTTATATCACATAAGTATTTTAATTTTTTTTCAATTACAGTTTACATTCAACACTGTTTTGTATGTCTTAGGAACACAGCATTTTCTTACTGTTTTTAAGTTTCTCTCTTTGTTTTTAAACTTTGGCGTTTTAATTATGAAAAATGTGGACCTCTTTGAGTTTATATTGTTTGGGACTCACTGTGATACCTGTACTTATATGTCTATTTCTTTTGCCAGATTAGGAAAGTTTTTAGTCATTCTTTTTTATTTATCTTCACCCAAGGATATGTTTATTGATTTTTTTAGAAAGAGAAGAAGAAGAAGAAGAAGAAGAAAGAGAGAGAGAGAGAGAGAGAGAGAGAGAGAGAGAGAGAAACATTGATCTGTTGCCTCCCGTATGCACCTCAACTAGGGATTGAACCTGCAACCTACATATGTGCCTCAACAGGACTCAAACCTGCAACCTTTTGGTGTACGGGATAGTGCTCCAACCCACTGAGCAATCCAACCAGGACCATTATTTCCTTTTTATTATTATTAATTTCAGAGAGGAAGGGAGAGAGAAACATCAATGATGAGAGAGAATCATTGATTGGCTGCCTCTTGCACACCCCACACTGGGGATGGAGCCTGCAACCCACGCATGTGCTCTGACAGGAATTGAACCATGACCTCCTGGTTTGTAGGTCAACCCTCAACCACTGAACCATGCCGGCCAGGCAGGGACATTATTTCTTTCAATAGGTTTTCAATCCCTTGTTCTCTCTATTCTCTTTCTGGTACCCCTATGATGCAAATGTTGGTATGCTTGATGTTGTCCCAGAGGTTCCTAAACTGTCCTAACATTTTGAAATTTCTTTTTACTTTTTGTTGTTCTGATTAGATGTTTTCTTTTTTTTAATATATTTTATTGATTTTTCACAGAGAGGAAGGGAGAGAGATAGAGAGAGTTAGAAACATCGATGAGAGAGAAACATCGATCAGCTGCATCCTGTATGCCCCCCACCCACCGGGGATGTGCCCGCAACCCAGGTACATGCCCTTGACCAGAATCAAACCCGGGACCTCTCAGTCTGCAGGCCGACGCTCTATCCACTGAGCCAAACCGGTTTCGGCAGATTAGATGTTTTCTACCTTGTCTTCCAAATAGCTGATTCAGTCCTCGGCTTCATCTAATCTGCTGTTGATTCCATCTAATGGAGTCTTCATTCCAATTATTGTATTACTAGAGGCCTGGTGCACAGATTCATGCACCTGTGGGATCCCTCAGTGTGGCCTGCGGGGATTGGGCTGAAACCAGCATCCAACATCTACTGAGCGATGTAGTAGTGCATGAAGCGGCAGGCAGCAGGGGAGGAGCCACTCCCGCTCATCCCAGTCCCACTCATCCCAGTTAGCTGAGCATCTGCCCCTGTCTTCCACCACCACCCCTCACATCTCCTAGTCTGCTGCACCCAACTATGGAGAAGTGTGTCCCTAGGGCGGAGCTCCCACGGCCTCACTAGGGGTACAGACTGAGGCTTGGAGAAGTGGGGTGAGTGCCTGAGGGGTGCCCGGGCAGACCAGGGAGTTGCAGTAGCTGCATGGCAAGGCTGCCCACTTCATGCACCATCCTGCAAGTCTTGGGGTGGCTCCAGTCTGATAGGAGGTGGGCGCTAGGGATGAAGTTCATGGTCTCTTTTTTCCCTCCCTCTATCCCTCAGTCCCAGCTGCCCAGGGAGGATGCAGCCAGAGGGGTTGATAGGGGTTGGGGGTGCCGCACTTCCGGGGCAGTGCCTGGGGAGCAGCGGAATTTGGGCCAATGGCCTGGCCTCCCAATGGGAACTGCAGCTCAGCCCCACCTGCTTGCAATCTTCTGTAGACTCAATCGCCTGTTTCTCTTTTCATCTGTCCAAGTTGACTGCCCCCTGGTGGTCAGTGCACATCATAGTGACCAGTCAACCGGTCGCTGAGGCTTTTGTATATATAGATTCATTTCTGACTAGTTCTTTTTTTATGGTTTCTTCACAATGAGTTGATCTATTATTCCTCTAAGTTCATTGAGCATTCTTATACCCAGTGTTTTAAATTCTGTATATGATAGATAGTTTGCCTCCATTTAGTTTTATTCTATTCTTTAATTTGGGACATGTTTCTTTGTCTCTTCATTTTGACTGCCTCCCTGTGTTTGTTTCTATGTATTAGATAAATCAGATACATTTTCCAATCTTGGTAGAGTAGCCTTATGTGATATGAATTTTCTGGGGGTCCAGTGGCAGTCTCCTTGATGTCCTGAGATGAGTACTATAGGGGTGTCCCTTGTTTAGGTTGTGTGTGCCCTCCTGTTGTAGTTGAGCCTTGATTTCTGTTTTATGCAGTGAATGGGATTCACCCTCCTGCTGACTCCCAGGGAGGACTGGCCGTGGCTATAGTGGACAAATGGTGGTGCAGGGGCTAACCTCACAGATTCACTTTGGTAGGGCTTGGTTGTGATTTGTGGAACTAATTGAGTGGTGCTGTGGTGTGGTCTGAAGCTGGCCACCAAGTGTGTTGTTTCTGGGTTATTTTCTATCTTTTTTATAGTAGCCATCCTAGTTGTGAGATGATATCTCATTGGTTTTAATTTACATTTTTCTAATGATTAATAATGTCTATTTGTTCTTATGCTGGTTGGCCATTTGTACATAATCTTCAGAGAAATGTCTATTTAAGTCCTTTGCTGTTTTAAAATCAGGTTATTTGTTTCTTCATTGTTGCATTATAGGAGTTATTTCTATATTGTGGATATTAATTACTTATTTATATATATAAAAGCCAAATATGCAAATTGTCCCTTCAGGAGTTCCACCGGGACACCAGGAGTTCTATTGCTCACTCGCTATGATGTGCGCTGACCACCAGGGGGCAACACGGAATGAAGGAGGGCCCTGGCTGGCAGCCAGAAAGAAGGCCCCAGCTGGCATCCAGACGGCCTCAATTGGCCCTGATTGCCAGCCAGGCCTAGGGACCCTACCCATGCACGAATTTCGTGCACCGGGCCTCTAGTTAGATATATAATTTGCAAATATTTTCTCTCATTCTGTTGTTTGTCTTCTAACTCTGCTGGTTCTGTCCTTTGATGCAAAGTTTGTAACTTTGAGGTAGTCCTATTTGTCTATTGTCACTTTTGTTGCATGTACATTTCTTGCAATATCCAAGAAATCATTGCCAAATCAAATATTATGAAACTTCTCTCCTATGTTTTCTTCCAGGACTTTAATAGTTTTAGATTTTATGTTAGGTCTTAATCAATTTTGAGTTAAAATTTGTATATGGGGTAAGATAAGGGTTCAACTTCATTCTTTTGCATGTAGATATTCACTTCTCCCACTTTTTTCCACATTGGGTAGTCTTTGCATTATTTTCAAATATCATTTTACCATATATACAAGTGATTATTTCTGGGTATATTACTCTGTTTCATTGGTCTACTTGTCTATCTTTATACCAGTACCAAACTTCTTTGATTATTGTAGTTTGTAATACATTTTAAAATCAGGAGGTGAGCCCTAGCTGGTTTTGTTCAGTGGATAGAGTGCTGCCCTGCAACTGAAGGATCCCGGGTTTGATTCTGGTCAGGGGCACATGCCTGGGTTGTAGGCTCAATCCCCAGTGGGGAGTGTGCAGGAGGCAGCCAATCAGTGATTCTCTATCATCATTCATGTTTCTCTCTCTCCCTCTCCCTTCCTCTCTGAAATTAATAAAAATCTACTTTAAACAAATTAAGGAAGTGTGAGTCCTCTAGCATTATTCTCCTTTTTCAAGATTGTTAGGCTATTCAAGGTCCCTTGAGATTCCATATTTAATTTATGATTATTTTTTAATTTCCACAACAAACATCCTAGGGATTTTGATAACAGGAATTGCATTGAATCTGTGGATAACTAATTAATGAACATGGGATGCCTTTAATTTCCATCATCAGTGTGTTATAGTTTTCAGTGTACAAGTCTTTCACCTCCTTGGATAAGTTAAAGTAGTTTATTCTTTGTTGATGCTATTATAAATGGAATTGTTTTGTTAATTTCATCTTTGTATTATTCATTGTTAGTGTATAGAAATGCAACTGATTTTTGTATGTTGATTTTGTATCTGGAAACTTTCCTGATCTGCTTATTAATTCTAACAGTTTTTTATAGAATCTTCAGAGTTTGTACATGTAGGATCATGTCAAACAGAGATAGTTTTACATCTTCCTTTTTGGTTTGAATACCTTTGATTTCCTTTCCTTGACTAATTGCCCCAGCTAGGACTTCCAGTACTAGGTAGAATAGAAGTAGCAAAAGCAGGTATCCTTGTCTGTTTCTGATCTTAGAGGAACAGTTTTCAGTCTTTCACCATTGAGTACTATGTTTGGTGTGGGTTTTCCATAGATTATTGAGGTAATTTCCTCCTATTCCTAGTTTGTTGAATGTTTTTACCATGAAAGGGTACTGAGTTTTCTCAAAAGCTTCATGTGTATCAATTGAGATGATCATGTGATTTTTGACCCACATTCTGTTAATGTTATTATTATATTCATCGATTTTTGTATATTGAACTCTCTTTTTTTCTTTGCTATCTAAAATGGGATTTTTTTTATTATTGACTAGAGGCCCAATAAATTGTTGACCTGTGCACCCTCGCTACATGCCTCCTGCCTGCTCACTGCTCCTTACCACTTGGCTTGCTGCTCCTTAGCACTGCCACGGATGCAGAAGAGGCTCCCGCCACCGCCGCTGCACTTGCCAGCCGTGAGCCCAGCTTCTGGCTGAGAAGCGATCCCCCTGTGGGAGTGCACTGACCACCAGGGGGCAGCTCCTGCATTGAGTGTCTGCCCCCTGGTGGTCAGTGCACATCATAGCAGCCAGTTGTTCTGCTGTAATGGTCACTTAGGCTCTTATTATATAGATTATATAGACTAGAGGCTCAATGCATGAAATTTATGCAAGGGGCTCGGCCCCTGCAGATGCAGTGGCTGCCTTGGCTCCCGCTGGCACGACTTCATCTGGAAGGTTGTCTGGAAGGATGTCCAGAAGGACGTCCAGTCTAATTAGCATATTACACTTTTATTATTATAGATAGTATTACAGATATCTCCCATTTTCCCCCTTTTACCCCCTCTCCTAGCCCCTACCCACCACCCCCCAGGTCTTCACTACCCTATTGCCTGTGTTCATGGGCTATGCATATAAATATATAAGACTTTTCTCTCATCTCATTGCCCCAACCCCACATTGAGTTATGTCAGTCTCTTCCATGCCTCCCTGCTTCAGGTCATATTTTGTTGGTCAATTCATTTTGTTCGTTAGATTCCACCAATAAGTGATATTTGTGATAGTTCTCTTTCTTGGTTTGGCTTATTTTACTTAGCATAAATTTTCCAGGTCCATCCATGCTGTCCCAAAGGGTAAGAGATCCCTCCATTTTTACAGCTGCATAGTATTTTCCTAGTGTAAATGTCTCACAGCTTTTTTTATCCATTCATCTACTGATGGACACTTGGGCTGTTTCCAAGTTTTAGTTAGTTATTATAAATAATGCTGCTATGAACATAGGGGTGCATATATTCTTTCTGATGGGTTTTTTTGGGGGGGGTAGGACATATTCCCAGAACTGGGGTTTCTGGGTCAAATGGGAGTTCCATTTTTAATATTTTGAAGAATCTCCATACTGTTTTCCATAGTAGCTGCACCAATCTGCATTCCCACCAGCAGTAAACTAGTGTTCCGTTTTCTCCACACACTCACCAGCACTCTGTTTCCTTGTTAATTTTTTGCCTGGAAGATCTATCCAGTGATGTCAGTGGGATGTTGAAGTCCCCTACTATGATTATATTGCTGTCAATCTCTCCCTTGAGGTCCATCAGGAGGGTTTTTTATGTACGTGGGTGCTCCTATATTGGGTGCATATATGTTTACCAGAGTTATATTTTCTTGTTGAATCATCCCCTTTAGTATTATGAAGTGGCCTTCTTTGTCTCTTGTTATGGCCTTGGCTTTGAAGTCTATTTTGTCTGATGTGAGTAATGCTACCCCAGCTTTTTTTTCCTTTCCATTTGCATGGAATATATTTTGCCATCCCTTCACTCTCAGTCTGTGTGTATCTTTTGTTCTGAGGTGGGTCTCTTATAAACAGTATATATATGGGTCATGTTTTCTGTTTATTATTATTGTTTATTTATTTTTAATTCCTATTGTTTAAAGTATTACATGTCTCCTTTTTCTCCCATTGACCTCTCCCCAGCCTCCCCCAGCCCCCAGCATATGCCCTCACCCCCATACTATCTGTGGCCATTGGTTATGCTCATATGCATGCATACAAGTCCTTTGGTTGATCTCTTACCCCCTCACTTCCCACCTTCCCTCATAGGTTGGATAGTCTGTTCGATGCTTCTATGACTCTGCTTCTATTTTTGTTCCTCAGTTTATGTTGTTCATTATATTCCACAAATGAGTGAGATCATGTGATATTTATCTTTCTTTGACTGGCTTATTTTGCTTAGCATAATGCTCTCCAGTTCCATCCATGCTGTTGCAAATGGTAAGAATTCC
>NW_005353326.1:730754-745558 GCF_000412655.1 Myotis brandtii
TTATCCTTTCTGATTGGTGTTTCTGTTTTCTTGGGATATATTTCTAGAAGTGTAATTACTGGGTCAAATGGAAATTCCATTTTTAATTTTTTGAGGAAACACCTTACTGTTTTCCACAGTGGCTGCACCAGTTTGCATTCCTACCAGCAGTGCAAGAGGGTTCTTTTTTCTCCACATGCTTGCCAGCACTTGTCGTTTATTGATTTGTTTATGATAGCTATTCTGACAGCTGTAAGATGGTACCTCATTATTGATTTGATGGGTCATGTTTTTTTATCCATTCAGTCACCCTTTGTCTTTTGACTGGAGCACTTAATACATTTTCATTTAAGGTTATTATTGGTAGGTATTTATTTATTGCCATTTTTGTTTTCTTTATGCCTATGATCCTCTCTCCTTTTATTCTTCTTATAGCGGTCCCTTTAATATTTCTTGCATTGCTGATTTGGTTGTAATGTACTACTTTCACTTTTTTTAGTCTGGAAAGCTTTTTATTTCACCTTCAATTTTAGATAATAGCCTTGCTTAATACAGTAGCCTTGGATTTAGGCCTTTGGTTTTTATTACTTTGAGTACTTCATGTCATTCCCTTCTGGCCTGAAGTGTTTATATTGAGAAGTCAACTGACATCTAATGGAAACTCCTTTGCAGGTAATTTTCTGTATCTCTCTTGCATCTGTAAGACTCTTTCTTTGTCTTTAATGTTTGCCATTTTAATTATGATGTGGGTCTCTTTGTATGCATCTTGACTGGGACTCTCTGTGCCTCCTGAGCTTGTGTGACATTTTCCTTCTGCAGGTTGGGGAATGTTTCTGTCATTATTTCTTTAAACAGGTTCTCTGTTCCGTGTTCACCCTCTTCCCCTTCTGGTATTCCTATAATGTGGATGTTATAGGAACGTAATCCAGTTACGTTTTGTGTTGTCCCACAGCTCCCTTAAGCTATCTTCCTGCTTTTTAATTCTTTTTTCCATTTGCTGCTCTAATTGCGTATTTATTTCTACCTTGTCTTCCAAATTGCTAATTAAATCCTCTTCTTCATCCAATCTACTTTTAATATCTTCCAGTGTGTTCTTGATGTCAGATATATCATTGTTCATTTTGGTCTGATTCTTGTTCATGGCCTCTATTTCCCTCTTCATGCTGTTGTAATCTTCACTAAGTTCTTTAAGCATCTTTGTAACCATTGTTTGAACTCTATGTCTGATAGGTTGCCTGTCTCCATTTCATTTAGTTCTTTTTCTAGAGAGTCCTTTTATATCATTTGGGGTTTGTTTCTTTGTCTCCCCATTTTTGCTGTCTCTTTGTATTTGCTTTTATATATTAGATAGAACTGTTATGCCTCCCAGTCTTTGTGGAATAGCCTTATGTAGAAAGTGTCTTGAGGGGTCCAGTGGCGCAGTCTCTTTGTTCACCTGAGCTGGATGCTCTTAGAACAGTGGTTCTCAACCTTGGCTGCACATTAGAATCACCTGGGAATCTTTTTAAAATCCCGATTTCTGGGCCTCATCATTAGTAACAAAGAAACAGAATTTCCGGAGGATGAGGCCCAGAAATCAGGATTTTAAAAAGATTCCCAGGTGATTCTAATGTGCAGCCAAGAATCCCCATTGTGTCTGTTATTTGGGTTCTCCTGTTGTAATTGGGATTTGATTGTTGATTTCCCGTTCATGGAAAGGATCTCCCCTCTGACTTGCTGCTAGTGAGGTTCAACCCCAATGTCATTGTGCCAGCTGTTATACAGGTTCTTTGGGTCCACTATTTGTGGGGCTCGCTGGATTTTGCTCTGATGTTGTAGAATCTGGTCCCTTGGTGTGTCTATCCAGGGCCTCCTGGGAGTTTTTCTAGTCCAGGTGAATGTGAGTCAATGTCCCTTTCTGGCCCTGGGCAACCTGATTGAGGTCTGAGAGGTTAAAGCCCCTAGTAATTCAGTGGTTGGTGACTCCTTAGCCTAGTGGCTGGGTCTGCCTTGCATCTCATGCCTTGATTGTCCCTGTTCTTAAATGTATTCCCTTTCCCCATGGGGCTGGTCCTGCAGGTGTCAGCTGCAGGTGCTTAGGTCCCACTGGCATTCACCTCTCTGCACCATCTGGGGTGGTCTGTGGCGGGGACCCAAACACTGTTTCTGACTAATTAGATCAGGCAAAGATTCAGAGCCTCCAGAGACCTACCTCTGCCTGCAGACTGATTGGATTCATTCTTGAGTAGCCTCAAGCAATTGTCCACAGGTAGGATGAGAGGTTTTCCAACAGGATTGGGCAATTGCTTCTGTCTGGAGGCTGTTATTCTCAGTCTCTTAATGAGCCTCAGATACTCCACACTGTGGGGCAAGGGACTTTCCAATAGGGTGGGACAACTGCATTCCCCCCAGGCAAAAACTACCTGGATAGCAAAGATCTGCCTGAGAAAGATTACCTTTGCAGCATGAGGGAATGACTCAGCACAGGAAACCAGGGTGTCTGCCTTCCAAGCTCTAACTCCAGAGCCCCAACCCTGGCTTCTGCTCACACTGCTCCAGTCCACTCTGCCCTCCCTCTGCCAGAGCCCAAGGTGAGTGGCTGCACATGAAATTTTGTGTGTTGGCCCTTTAAGAGGGTGCCCCCATTTCCAGTCATTTATCCCTGGCAGATAGCCATCCTGCTGCTTTTCACAGCCAGATGTTATGTGGGCACCTTTCTCAGTTCTGGTGCTCTCTGCTGGGGGGCAGGGGGGCACAGCTTGGGGATTAGACCCCAGGGTGCTCATTGGCGACCCCCCACAGTTGAGATATCCCTCATGAACTTCAGCTGCTGTCTGTAGGAGCCCAGCCAGCCCTTGTGTGCCTCTGCCCTTCCTACCAATCTCTATGTGGTCTCCATTTTCCATCCCTGGTTATCAGGGTTCTCTCCAGCTAGTTTTCAGTTGATTGTTCTTGATGGTTTTTTTGTATTTTAGTTTTAATTCCAGTTTGGTCCTGGGAGTGTGTTTGTCTCTGTTGAACTATCTTTGAATTTCAGGAATCCCACTTGGTCATAGTGTATAACCCTTTTAATGGACTGCAAAATTCCATTTCTTAGTATTTTGTTAATGATTTTTACATCAACATTCATCAGGGATATCAGTCTGTAGTTTTGTAGAAAAGAAAACTTGTCTTGATATAGTATCAGGGTGATGCTGGCCTCAAAAATTAGCTTGGGAGTGGTGCCTCCTCTTCAGTTTTTGGAAGAATTTGAGGAATGCTGGTGTTGATTCTTCTTTAAATGTTTGGTAGAATTCTCATGGAGTTTTCTGTGTTGGGAGGTTTTTGATCACTGATTTAATCTCCTTACAAGTCATTGGTTTGTTCCAGCTCTTTACTTTTAATCTATTTGTATCTTTATATTGAAACTGTGTTTCTTGTAGTTAGGTCTTGCTTTCTTATCCAATATGACAATCTCTATTTTTTTAAGTGGTGTATTTAGACCATTCATGTTTAAAATGATTATTGATATAGTTTGATTACTATTTACCATATCTGTAACTGTATTTTATTCATTGCCCTGTTTTTTGCATTTTGTTTATTTGTTTTAGATTTGTCCTCCACTCTTCTTCTACCTTCTCTGGTTTTTAATTAGCATTTTATATTATTCTATTTTTTTCTCCTCTCTTACCTTATCATGTACAGTTCTTTTTAAAATAATTACCCTGGAGTTTGCAATACACATTTTTATTAATCTAAATCCACTTTCAAATAACATTATACCTCTTCACAGGTAGTGAAGATGTATTAGAGGATTCTCAATTCTTTCCTCCTGTCCCTTATTATATTTATGTCATTTATTTAAGTTATCCATAAGCTATAACCATCCAATACATTATTGCTATCAGTATTTTGAAAAAAACTGTTATCTGTTAGATCAATTAAGATCACGAGAAATAAAATATTTTATTTTACCTGTGTTTATTTATTCTCTAATGCTCTCCCTTTCATTATGAGGATATGAACTACATAATTTTTGTTCTCCCTAGTCACTTGTCATCAGAGAGATTCAAATTAAAACAACAATGAGTTATCACCTCACACCTATCAGAATGGCTACCATCAACAAATCAACAAATGACAAGTGCTGGCCAAGATGTGGAGAAAAGGGAACCTTAGTACACTGCTGGTGGGAATGCAAACTGGTACAGACATTATGGAAAACAGTATGGAGTTTCCTCAAAAAAATTAAATATGGAACTACCATTTGACCCAGTGATCCCACTTCTAAGAATATATCTGAAGAAACCCAAAATGCCCATCAGAAAGAACGTATGCACCTCTATGTTCATAGCAGCACAATTTACAATAGCTAAGATCTGGAAACAGCCCAAGTGCCCATCAGTAGATGACTGGATAAAAAAGCTGTGGTACATTTATATCATGGAATACTATGCAGCTGTAATAAAGAAGAATCTCTTACCCTTTGAGACAGCATGGAGGGACCTGGAGAATATTATGCTAAGTGAAATAAGTCAGACAGGGGAGAGACCAAGATGGCGGCATAGGTAAACACCGCAGACTGCTGCCGCAAACAACCACTTCAAAAATACAACTAAAAGACGGAACCGACATCACCCAGAACCGCAGGAAGGCTGGCTGAGGAGAGACTCTTCAACTAGAAGGAAAAACATCAGCACACCGAGGCTCAGAGGAGGCGCAGTGTGGAAAATACTCAGGTGCGGAGGTGCGCGCGCAAAGCGGGCTGGTGGCTGAGAGCGCGGTTGTCGTTTTCGGTCAGGGGGGAGTCTCAGACTCTGAGCTCCAGATACGGGCGAATCGCTGGGGACTCGGACCCAAACGGGAGAAGCGGGAGTGTCTGGCATCAGTTGGAAGGCAGCTTTCCCTCCGAGGTTTGCAGCGGTTCCGGGGGTTCTGAGAAGCAGAGCCTCTGGGAACAGGACTGAGGGCACCATAACGGCTCCCTCCGCCCGCCCTGTTGAGCCCGCCCCGCCCAAGCCCTGCGCAGAGCCATTTGCCGGATCGCCTCAGGCAAAGGCTAGATTAGCACCTCCCCAGAGGACAGAAGTTTTCCGAGGCAGACACAGCTGATTCACACAGCCAGTCGGCCTGGTGGTCAAATCCCTCTAGTATTAACTACAACAATCAAGGCTCAACTAGAACAAGACTGCGCACAAAGACCACTAGGGGGTGCACCAAGAAAGCATAAAAAATGCGGAGACAAAAAAACATGACAGAAATGGAGGATATAGAGCTAAAAATCGCAATTTTGAGGGCTTGCAAAAATGTGCTAGAAGCTGCCAATAAACTTGAGGAGAGACTCACGAAAACTAATGAGACCCTCGATGCTATGATAAAGAACCAACTAGAAATTAAGCATACACGGACTGAAATAAAGAATATTATACAGACACCCAATAGCAGACCAGAGGAGCGCAAGAATCAAGTCAAAGATTTGAAATGCGAAGAAGCAAAAAACACCCAACCGGAAAAGCAAAATGAAAAAAGAATCCGAAAATATGAAGATAGTGTAAGGAGCCTCTGGGACAGCTTCAAGCGTACCAACATCAGAATAATAGGGGTGCCAGAAGATGAGAGACAGCAAGATATTGAAAACCTATTTGAAGAAATAATGGCAGAAAACTTCCCCCACCTGGTGAAAGAAATGGACTTACAGGTCCAAGAAGCGCAGAGAACCCCAAACAAAAGGAATCCAAAGAGGACCACACCAAGACACATCATAATTAAAATGCCAAGAGCAAAAGACAAAGAGAGAATCTTAAAAGCAGCAAGAGAAAGAGACTCAATTACCTACAAGGGAATACCCATACGACTGTCAGCTGATTTCTCAACAGAAACTTTGCAGGCCAGAAGGGAATGGCAAGAAATATTCAAAGTGCTGAATACCAAGAACCTACAACCAAGAATACTTTATCCAGCAAAGCTATCATTCAGAATTGAAGGTCAGATAAAGAGCTTCACAGATAAGGAAAAGCTAAAGGAGTTCATCACCACTAAACCAGTATTATACGAAATGCTGAAAGGTATCCTTTAAGAAGAGGAAGAAGAAAAAGGTAAAGATACAAATTGTGAACAACAAACATGCATCTATCAACAAGTGAATCTAAGAACCAAGTGAATAAATAATCTGATGTACAGAATGAACTGGTGATTATAATGAATCAGGGACATAGAAAGGGAATGGACTGACTATTCTTGGGGGGGAAAGGGGAATGGGAGATGCGGGAAGAAACTGGACAAAAAAAAAGAAAAAAGAAATAAGTCAGACAGAGAAAGACAAGTATCACATGATCTCACTCATATATGGAATCTAATTAACTAAATAAACTGATGAATGGAATGGACCTAGAGACATGGAAGCATAGAACAGAGTGCAGAATCTCAAAGGGAAGGCGGGGAAGGATGAGTGGGTGGAAGGTAATCAACCAAAGATCTTGTATGCATATGTGCATAACCCATGGATGCAGATAGTGGGGTGGTGAGGGCCTGGGGTGGGGCATGGGGATGAGCTGGAGGAGGTCAGTGGGGGGGAGAAAGGGGGACATATGTAATACTTTCAACAATAAAAATGTAAAAATAAATAATTTTGTTCTCTCTGAAGAATTTTTAAATTTGTTGCAAGGCAGGTATGAAGGCAACAAATTTCTTCAATTACTGTTTGTATGAGAAAGTCCTTATTTACCCTTTATTTTTAAAGGATAATTTTGCTGAAAACACAATTCCAGGTTGGTGATTTTTTTTCTTTCAGCGCTTTAAATATTTCCAGTCTTTCTGCTTGCATGATTTCTTAGAGACCAATGTATTTATTATCCTTGTTTCTCCATATGTAAGATACTTTTCTTTTTTCTCTGGCTTCTTTCAAGATTTTCTCTTTGTCTTTGAATTTCTGCAGTTTTAATATGCTGTGCATAGGTGTAGATTTGTTGATATTTATTCTATTTGGTGATCCATGCACTTCCTGAATCTGTGGTTTAGTTTCTCATTCATTGTGGAAAATTCTCAGTCCTTATTGCTTAAAATATGTCTTCTCTTCATTTTTTCTTTCTTCTGCATCTGAAATTCCCATTACATGTATGTTACACATTTTCTAATTATTCCAGAGTTACTGGATATTCTGTTCCATTTTTTATTCCTTTTTATTTTTGCATGCCAGTTTTGGAAGTTTCTATTGACATATGTTCAGGCTCACTGACTTTCCCTCAGTTGTGTCCAGTCTATTAAATGAGCCCATCCAAAACAGTCTTTATTTCTGTTGAAGTGTTTTGATCTCTAGCACTTATTTTTTATTCTTGTATAGAGTTTCCATCTCTCTGTAACATTGCCCATCTGTTCTTGCATGTTGCCTGCTCATTCCATTAGAGTCCTTAGCATGTTAATCATAATTACTTTAAATTCCTGGTCTTGCTATCTCAAAATCTCTGCCATATCTGAGTCTTGAATCTATGCATTTAGCCTTTTAGCACTACTTGTCATTTTTGTTAAAAGCTAGGCATGAACTATTAAGAAGAACTAAAGTAATAGATCTTTATTGTAAGGTTCTAGGTTTATCTGGCCAACACTTAGGCTATGTTCATTGTTCACAGGGACTGTAGGGTCAGAGTCTGAGTGTCCTTTTTCTTTTCTCCCAATTGTCTTTCGTAGGCTCCCTCTTTAATCAACACATAGTTCCCTCAGCTGTAATCCCCTGTTGTTACTCTAGAGCCCTGTTGACGTGATGGTGAGGTGTGGAGCAGGGGAGCCTTACCATATTCCTATGAGCAATTCTGTTTTTATGAGACTGTGCCCTGGATGGTAACCTTTACATGTGCTCTTCAGTTCCCCCTCTTGGTGAGATGGGAAGGGTAAAAGGACTAGGATGGGTATTTCCCTCTCCCACATCAAAGGCTAGAATGGGCTGGACTCAAGTATCTCTCTTTCCCTAGGTCAGCTATGCTTAGTTAAATAGTCTTACTTAGGACTGGTCTGATTAATGAGAGCATAGAGCTCTAGTGTGCTTCAGATTGGCTGATTTTCCCTTGTCTTGCACAAAGACAAGGGTTCTTCTCTGATATTCATCCTAAAAGCCTGGTGCAGCTCTTGGAGGTAAACCTGAGCCCTCAGGAGTTTTAGCTCCTGAGTTAGTCCTCATTCGGTCTCCAGAAATGAGTCAGTTAACCATGCTGGCTCCAGTTCATCTTCTTCCCTGGGAGATGTGGTTCTCTGGGTTCATCTCATCTCTTGGTGCCAAGCAGTGGTTTGCCCTGTGACATGTTTTCTGATTAGGAAGAGTTGTTGATTTTCAGTTGGTTCAGCTTTTTCCTTGGGAGTGATGACTTCCAAGCTCTTTACATGTTTATCTAGAAACCAAAGTTAATAAAATTATTTTATAAAGAGTCATACCCCTCATCTGCCTGCCTACACGATGCAATTCCTTAGAAAAGACAATGAATACGTGTACATACCTGATTTTTTGTAATATTTTACAACTGTTGCTATAAAAGCAAATATATTAATATCACATATTAAAACATTTTCTCAGGAAAAAAAAAGAAAAGACAATGAGAAGCTTTGAGATCATGAGATGCTTCCCCTTCACCATTCAAACAAAAGACCAATTAGTTTTTAAAATATTATTTCAAAGTCATGGATTTACATACATTCAATGGGTTTTGATTCATTGCAATTATCATCTATATAAAAGCTCAAAGTGTCCCATATTTGTGTGATGGGAGTTTCTACAGGGAAGACTTTAGGTGCATACACTTCCTGCCCCAACTTGGGATTCATAATTTCTCTTAGAAGCCCTGGTTTCTTCTAATCAAAACAGCATTTCATAGAAAATTCTAGGAACCAGAGTGTTCCATGGATAGTAGGTAGGACAAACCCTCCATTCAAGTTTGGATGAAGAGTAATATTAACTACTAGAGTCCCAGTGCACGAATTCGTGCACCAATGGGGTCCTTCGGCCTGGCCTGTGGGATTGGGCCAAAACCAGCTCTCCGTCATCACCCAAGGGATCCCAGGTTGCAAGAGGGTGCCGGCCAGGCTGAGGGACTCCACCAGTGCATGATCAGGGCTGGGGAGGGATGCGGGAGGTTGGCCAGCAGGAGAGGGACTGTGGGAGGGACCATGGGAGGGCTCCAGGCATTGTCTGGCTCATCTCGCTCAGTCCCAATCGGCCAGACCCCAGCAGCAGGCTAACCTACTGGTCAGAGCATCTTCCCCCTGGTAGTCAGTACATGTCATAATGAGCAGTTGAGTGGCCTTAGCATATCATTAGCATATTACGCTTTGATTGGTTGAACGGATGACCAGATGACTGGACACTTAGCGTATTAGGCTTTTATTATATAGGATTTCTTTTCCATCTGTATCTATTATTCTACATGGAAATTATACTTCTCAAGACACAGGAGGTGATATTCCATAATTATTCATTAGCTTTGTCACACAATCACATGCAAAGTCCGAGATTAGCATTACTAATACTATCACTACAAATGTGATTACTGACAACAGTTCTGTTTTTTTATATGCTCTCTTACTTTTCACCATTTCTAATATGTGCAGATGTGCTTCACTGATAGAGCATAGACCCATTCCATGTTGTGTTCCATCCCTTTATCCCTCATTTACATCATTAGAGCATAGACACATTTCATACTGTGATCCATATTTTTATCTCTCATTTATGTTGTTAGGTAATAAACCCATTTCATTCTGGGCTACATCCTTTTATGTCTCATACATTTTTAGAGCATAGACTTATTCTTAGCTGAGCTCCATTCTTTTAATATTCATTTATCAAATTAGAGCATAGATCCATTCAGTGCTGTGGTCCATCATTTTATCTCTCACACATTGTTAGAAAGTAGACCTTTTGCCTCTCATATGTTGGTGGAGTGCTGAATATTTCCATGCTGTACTCCATGTTTTATCTCTTATTTAAGTAGGTTGAGCACATGTCCATTATATGTTGTGGTTCATCATTTTAACACTCACACGTTATTAGAGAATAGACCCCTCCTATGCTGTATTCTATGCTTTTAATCCACAAATGTTGTTAGAGCAGACACTTTCCATGCTTTGCTTGACCCCTTTATCTCTCATTTGCATTGTTAGGACATAGACCCACTCCATTCTGTGCTCCATCCTTTTATCTCTCAAATATTGTTAGAGCACAGACCATTCCATGCTGTGCACAATCCTATGTAACATACGTTGTTAGAGCATAGTTCCATTCCATGCTGTGCTCCTTTGCCTTATATCTCATATATTGATAGAGCATAAGCCCATTGCATGCTGTTCTTAGTCTTATGCTGTGCTTTGTTCTGTTTTCTCTCATATGTTGTTAGAGCATAGACCCATTCCATGTTGTGCTTTGTCTGTTTATCTCTCATTTACATGATTAGACTACACACCCCTTCTGTGCTGTGTTCTCTTTTTGCATCTCTCATTTACATAATTAGAGGATAGACCCATTACATGCAGTTGCCTGCTGCAAATGGCACCTCACTTTTCCAGATTCTCAGTGTATGAATCGGAGGGACAGAAGCAGTCATTCTTCAGCATGTGGTCCCTGCCTTTCCCAAAAGCTCAGTGTGTGAATTGCTGGGACAAAAACCATCTGCCTTTAGCACGTGGCACCTAATTTTCCCACATTCTCAGTTATGTATTATGGGGACACAAACAGTTGTCTTACAACACATGGCACCTCACTTTCCCAGAATTCTGTGTCTTAATAGAAGAAACACAAGTACTTGGCCAACAGTACAAGGCACCTCGGTTTCACAGATTCTCAGTATATGAACTGGAGGGAAACCAGTAGTTAACCTGGAGCATGTGGCTCATCGCTTTTCTACATTTAAGTATATGAATTTGGGGGACACAAATATAACATGTGGTACCTCATTTTCCCAGAATCTCTGTCTCATTTGGGGAGACAGCAGTAATCATGCAATATGTGGCACCTCGCTTTCCCAGATTTTCAGTGTATGATATTGGGAGACACAATCTGTCAGCCTGTAGCACTTGGCACCTTGCTTTCCCACATTGTCACTATAGGAACAGGAGAGACACAAGCAGTCATCATGCAGCACATGGCACCTCACTTTCCCATATTCTCAGTGTCAATCAATTGCACTGAAAGGCTCTTGGCCATGTAGTAGAAGTAGGAGAGTGGCTACCTTGGGGAATGGAGCTGGGAGGAGTACAGGTAACTCCTTGGTTCTGAAGAATGTCCTGGATTTTATACAAGTAGGCATCCACATGTAAAGCTCCATCAAGCTGTACTCTTAAGAATGTCTACTTGACAGACATAGGTGAACACTGGTGGTACAAGTGTATTGATCCTATTTGATGGTGTTGAAAAAAGATGGCGATAAAGCAGCATAGTACAGAACCTGCACTTGGGGTGAGGGACAGGGAGCCCAGGTCTAATCCAGTATTATCCAGATAAGTAAAAGTTTGGGTTAATGTTAGTTTTTAGGTCAGATTAAGATTGCAAGTTATAATTTTAAGATTAAAAGATAGAAATAGTCTGTATAATTCTAAATAATAAATGAAAGTAAAGAACTTTAAAAAATTGATCAATTCAAAAGAAGGCAGGAAAAAAAGAGAAAATGAATCAGAGAAAAGAAAGGAAGAATAGACAGCATGAAATAGAGTTGGAGATTCACTATCAAACACATCAGCAATTACATTCAATGTAAATGTACAAGATACTCCAGTTAACACAGCAGTGCTCAGACTAGTAAAAACAAACAACCAAAAACCATATGCTGTAAGAGAGACATACCTAAAACATGACAATTAATTAAAAATTAATCAAGTATAAGTTCGTTGTCAAGGGGGGAGGAAAGGGAGACATATGTAAAAAAAATTAATCAAGTAGAAGTTAAATGTACAATAGAGAGGCTCAATAAAGTCAAAAGTGGGTACTTTGAAAAGACCATTTTTCAAAGTCTTTGGGTGGTAGATTTTTATGTTTTATCTGAGTTCATAATTGTTATTTGCAGGAAGGTTGGTCTGATGGGAGTTACTTAGCCATTTACAGAAGCAGAAAACATTAACTGACTAATGGAAAGGAATCATATGATTATCCCAGTCAATGCAGAAAGACACTCATAAGCTTTGATTTGACATGTTTGGGAGGGAGACACCCAGAGCTAGGACGACATGGGAGGTGGGAGCCTGTAATCAACACAGTCTTTTTCCTCAACCCCTGAGGCACTTTCCAAAAACACTGAAGGTCCTCTAATATGGATGACATGTTCCTGCCTCTGGGCACCTCTAGTAAGCTTTCCTTGAACGCCTGGTTCTTCCAGGTTTGTTGTCCAGGTTTCCCTCACATAGTGGGCAGTGGGGGTCTGACAACCTTAGTTATGTGGAGACCACTCAGGACCAGTGCCCAGGGCAGTTCTGGTCACATCCGCCAGGATTTCAGGGGAGTCCTCCTCAGGCCAGCCTTGTGGCCTTCCATCAAGGACTGCTGGGAACTGTGCGTTGCCCCTCAAGATTTTCATCCTGTCTGATGTTTTGGAACTTAGTGACTCTCTTAATAGGAAACAGGCTTTTTGTTTGTGGCTCATGGAGTCTGTCCCCAGCCTGGCAAGCTGCCAGTGTTCTCCCCGGCCACCAGCACCAGGACACACACACACCTGGCTGATCTGATTCCAGGAACTGGCAAGTGAGGGCAGTCTCCCTGATCCAAGGCTCACCCCAGGCCCTACCCATTTCCTGGCCTGGGAGTCCCTGCACTACAGAACAGTCTGCCCAGTGTTTAAGCCTGGCTTCCCCCTTGGCTGCCTGTATAGCTGCAGTCCTCAGCTGGCCCAGTGTCACTCAGGCCCATGCGTCCACCCAGATCTCTGTCAATCTGGCAGCATTAATAGGCAGGGACCCTGGGGCCATGTCAATGGTTGTAGAGGTCACCTTGGGCCTGGGAAGGCAGGCACTTGGAGTGCAGTTTTCTCCTACTCCTGTCTCCTGTGAGCACACAGGACACTTCAGCCACACTGGCAACCTGCTCCTGGTGGTTCTTTCCCAACCATTCCTTGGTGGGCTGTGGACTCAACTTTGGATCCCTGGGCCAGACAAGGCCAGCAAAGATCCACAAATACCCTCATCGGCTGCCTCTGTAGGTCCCGCCTTGATGATATTTGCTTGAGAAAGAAGTGTGATGATTCTGCATATTGACCTCTAGTCCATTGACCTGGATTAACTCTCCGACTTAAGGTTCTTCTGGGTTTCCAATCTAGGTCATAAATCTCCTGAAAATTAAGGGACTCTGGGGCAGAGACTGAGGCAAACAACTTGCCTGGCACAACCTAGGAGTCTGCACACAAAAGTCTAAAAAGATGTTCCTGCAACCCAAAGTCAACTGGGAAATCGCATGGAAAGATAAATCTAACAGACAGTAGAACTTAGATCCAAAGAAATGGAAAAAATAGATAAATCCTTAAAAAGACTTTAACTGGTAAATTTAATAGATTCAGAGAGATAGAAGATGGAACAGCATCCAGGGCATGAGAACAGGATGTCCTAAAATAAACACAAATAGTTAAAAATGATAATTTTGGAAATTAACAATATATAATTACTGAAATTTAAAAATCAGTAGTGTCAAGAATAAACTCAAGGTGGATAAAAGACTTAAATGTAAGGCATGGAACCATAAGAATCTTAAAGGAGAACATAGGCAGTAAAATCTCAGACATCTTACATAGCAATATGCTTATGGATACATCTCCTAGGGTGAAGGAAACTAAGGATAAAATAAGTAAATGGGACTATATCTAAATAAAAAGCTTCTGTGCAGCAAAAGAAACCACCATCAAACTGAAAAGGGAACCCACTGAATGGGAGAACATATTTGCCTATGATACATCTGATAAGGGCTTAATATCCAAAATATATAAAGTACTCATTCAATTCAACAAAAAAAGACAAAAAAAATCCAATTAAAAAATGGGCAGAATACTTGAATAGACATTTCTCCAAAGAGGACATATAAATGGACAAGAGACATGAAAAAATGCTTGAAGTCACTAATCATCAGAGAAATGCAAATTAAAACCACAATGAGATATCACCTCACACATGTCAGAATGGCTATCATAAAAAATCAACAAACAAATGCTGGTGAGGATGTGGAGAAAATTGAACACTAGTACACTGCTGGTGGGAATGCAGATTGGTGCAACCATTATGGAAAACAGTATGGAGTTTCCTCTAAAAATTAAAAATGGAACTCCTATTTGACTCAGCGACCCCATGTCTGGGAATATATTCTAAAAATCCCCAAAAAACAATCAGAAATAATATATGTTCATAGAAGTGTTATTTACAATAGCTAAGATTTGAAAACAGTCCAAGTGCCATCAGTAGATGAATGGATAAAAAAGCTGTGGGACATTCACATTATGGATTACTATGCAGCTATAAAAAAGAGGGATCTCTAAAAAAAAAAAAAAAAAAGAGGGATCTCTTACCCTTTGGGATAGCATGGATGGACCTGGAAAATATTATGCTAAGTGAAATAAGCCAATCTGAGAAGGACAAATATCACATGATCTCACTGATTTGTGGAATCTAATGAACAAAATGAATTGACCAACAAAATAAGAGCATGGAGGCATGGAACAGACTGACATACCTCAATGTGGAGTTGGGGAGATGAGAAGAGATAAATCAAAGAACTTATCCTATACTAGAGGCCCGGTGCATGAAATTCATGCACGGGGAAGGGGGGTGGTCCCTCAGGCTGGCCTGCACCCTCTCCAATCCAGGACCCCTCGGGGGATGTCTGACTGCCAGCAGTTGGACATCCCTCTTGCAATCTGGGA
>NW_005353326.1:745657-749046 GCF_000412655.1 Myotis brandtii
CCTCCCCCCAGCCAGCTCTGCCCCCCAATCGGCCCCCCAACTCTGATCAGGGGCAGGGCTGGCCAACCAAACACCCATGGCCCCTCTCCCAGGCCACTGGCCTCCGATCAGCCCCCCTACCACATTCAGAGGCGGGGATAGCTGGCCCACCACCCCCAGCCCCTCCCCATGGCCAGCCCCAACCCCAACCGGGGGCAGGGCCCAACGGCCAATCGCTCGTGGCCCCTTCCCCCAGAAATCCTGGCCCTGATCAGGCCCTGATCCAGGCCGGCCGGCGGCCAACCTCCTGCCATCTCCTCCTCCCAACAGGCCCAGCCCTGATCTTCCCTGAATGGGGCTGGGCCGGCCTGACCCCACCTGTGCACAAATTCGTGCACTGGGCCTCTAGTAACAATTATAAACATACACACACCTAACAAGAGATCCCTAAGATGTATGAAGCAAAAAAAGTCAACAGAATTGAAGCTAGAAATTGACAGTTCTACAAGAATAGTTGAAGACTTCAAGGTTCCAGTTTCAATGACAGAACAGAGAGAAGATAAATAAGGAATGGAGGATGTGAACAACATTATACATCAACTAAATGACTTACACAGAACACCACCCAACAATAGCAGAATACACATTTTACTCAAATGCACATGGAACATTCTCTAGAATATACCACATTTTAGACCACAAAACAAGTCTTAATAAGTTTAAAAACAAGGAAATCATACAAATGTATTTTTCCAACAATAATCAAATGAAACTAGAAACCAGTAACAGAAGGGAAACTGTAATATTCACAAATATGTGGAAATTAACACATTTTTAAACAATGGACCAAAGAAGAAATCATGAAGGAAATTAGAAAATATTTTATGAATAATAAAAACACAAATACCAAAAGTTTAGTATGCAGCAAAAGCAGTGCTCAGAGGGAAATTTATAGCTATAACCATCTACACAAAGAAAGAAGTATTCAAATCAATAACCTAACTTTGTACCCTAAGGAACTAGACAAAGAAGAGTGAACTAAACTCAAGCTAGCAGAAAATAAGGAGCAGAAAGCAAGCATCCAACCATGGAATCCGAGTGGCCATGTGGCCAGAGCTGCCCAGGACAAACTTACCCACCGGGCATACTGGGAAGGTGGGCCTTCAGCCCACCATCATGGTTCCTTGGGATTGGGTCCACTCAGGTGTAGAGGGGAAAGTAAGCTACATTAACATGTTCCTCTATACCACCCCCTGCCATTGTCCAGATGCATTTTCTCAAACCCCCTGGCCTCCTGGGGGCCCCTAAATCTGGCTGACAGAAGGAAAAAGCCCAAGCTTGGCTCAGAGATGGGTTGGCTCCATAAGAGAACTGCAACTGCACCCAGGGGGAAACCCTGAAAATAATCGTCAGAGGACCTCCCAATGGGCAGAGCTCTGGGTGGAGCACCTGGCCATCCACCTTGTGGCCCAAATTAAGGATATAAAGGACCAGGGAAAAAATAGCTAAAGGTAAACAACAAATGACTTAGCTGGTTAGTCAGGGGCCTGGAAGGAGGGAAGCTGGAAGAGTGGGGAGAAGGAGATCTGGGGAAGAGGCCACAGTGATGGACTTATGGGAGTGGGTACAAAGTGTGAGATTGTTCCATCACACGCTGAGGCCATCTGAGAACATCCACTGCAGAAAAGGCAGCAACCACCATGTGCTAAGAATCCCAATGAAGCTGTCTAGATAGGATGGATTAACAAGAGAAGCAAGGGTGTGGTTTCCTCCCAGATCCTCTATAGGAGAGGTGTCCACTGGTCAGCTACTGTTAGTGTTGGCTGGAGCAGCTCACAGCTGTCCCTTCTTGGAGGGCTATCCTTGCCCAAGTGGGAGTGCCTGGCCTGGGAGGCTATCACCACCCCTTGAGGGCAAACTTCAGCCAAATGGGATGGTCAGCCACCAGCTCTTTGGCAAGAGTTTTCCTGTGGCTTCAGTACAGACCACATCCTGGCTCTGCTCCCTCCTCTGCCTGTGCTGCTCCATGCACTTCTTCTGAGAGGCCCTCCATGAGCCTGCTTTAATATTTTAGTTAGCTCGACCTAAGACAGGTCACCATTTACAGCAGAATAAAAAGTATTATCTACCCAGGAGTAAATCTAGCAAAGTATGTACAAGGTCTCTACAAAACAAACAAACAAACAAAACACTACAGAAACAGTATTGAGAGAAATGAAAGGATCTGTAGATAAACAGAGAGCTATGTCATGGCCGTGAGTCAGAACACCCAATCCTGTAAGGTGTCAATTCTTCCCAAACTGGACTATAAAGTCAATGCTATTGCAACAAAAATTCCATCATGTTGTGTAAATTGACAAGCTGACTCTAAAATTTATATAGAAGTGCAAAGGTACAAATAGCCAGGACACGATCATTAGAGGCAGAACGTGGTGGAAGGATTTTCTCCACTAGGCATATCAAGCTGCAGAGTTAAGACAGTGAGGTGTTGGCGTGGTATAAACAAACAGGTCAGGGGGTGGCACAGAGAGATGAGAAGTAGACCATCTCCATGGGGACACCTGTTATAAGAAAAAAATAATTCTGTAAGGTGGTGGAGAAAGTAGTACTTTTAATATCTATGTGGAAAAATAATGAAACTCAGCCCCTCCCTCCCACCTTGTCAATTCCAGGTCCACTTGCAAAGTTTCTAGAAGATGATGTAAAGTATCTTCACAACCTAGTTGTAGGCAAATATTTCCTTAAAGGGTGTATGTACACAGAAAAAGCATTAGCCATGAGGGAAAATGTAAGAGATTTGAGATTATACTTTAAATGTCCTAATCATCAGCAGGCACTATTAAGATAGTGAAAAGCCACAGAGTTTAAGAAAATATAACTCATGAAATTAACAAATATAAAGAATTCCAAAAAAATCAAGAAAAACATAGTTAACCTAATAGAAAAATGGATAAGAGATTTGAATGGGTATTTAATAAAAGAATATTCAAATGACCAACATGATTACTCATCAAGGAAATGGAAATTAAAACTATAATGGGATACAAATACATACCCACCTCAATACCTAATTTTAAAAAAACAAACACACACACAATAAAAATAAAAAAAAACCTGACCTTGTGGAACAACTAAAAATGTTATGCACTGCTGGGAAATTTTTAAATTGGTTCAATTGATTTGGAAAACAGTTCATCATTATCTACCTAAAATTGAATATGCTTCCATCCTTTAACCCAGCAATCTGGTGTGGTGTTTTCTTTTTTAATAGGCCTTTAAAGGCTGGGGTGTGGTTTAAGACTTAAAGGTTTTGAATGGTCTAGGTCCGTGGTCGGCAAACTGCGGCTCGCGAGCCACATGTGGCTCTTTGGCCCCTTGAGTGTGGCTCTTCCACAAACTTAGGAGTACCC
>NW_005353326.1:749270-754835 GCF_000412655.1 Myotis brandtii
TTTAAAAAATTTGGCTCTCAAAAGAAATTTCAATCGTTGTACTGTTGATATTTGGCTCTGTTGACTAATGAGTTTGCCGACCACTGGGCTAGGTCATGGGGACAAAAGTGATCAGTAGGCTGCCTGAGACTGCTGCTGGTGGTAGCCACCTGGTGCATGTAGCCTTCCTTTCTGCAGAAGCCATCCTTCTGGTCTCAGAAGTAGCCATCATAGGAACCCAGCTTGTGTTCAAATGCCCACTCATTATTTTCACCAGGCTGCCCCGCCCAGCTATACCCAAAAGAAATGCATGCATATGTACACCAAGAAATATGAAGAAGTTTTTTTCATCACTTCATCATTCACAATTGTCTCAAACAGGAAAAAAGAATCCAGCCACAGAAGAAGATATTTTTAAAAATAGCAGCACAATTTACCATAGCTAAGATTTGGAAACAGCCTAAGTGCCCATCAGCAGATGAATGGATTAGAAAACTGTGGTACATATATACAATGGAATACTACGCTGCTGTAAAAAAGAAGGAATTCTTACCATTTGCAACAGCATGGATGGAACTGGAGAGCATTATGCTAAGTGAAATAAGCCAGTCAGTGAAAGAAAAATACCACATGATCTCACTCATTTATGGATAATAAAGACCATTATAAACTGATGAACAAAAATAGATACAGAGGCAGAGCAGCATTGAACAGACTGTCAAACTACAGCGGGAAGGCTGGGGAGGGTTGGGAGGCGGGGGGGGCAGGTAAGAGATCAACCAAAGGACTTGTACGCATGCATATAAGCATAACCAATAAACACAAGAGAGGGTGGGTAGGGGAGGCTGGGGGAAGGTCAAGGGGGGGAAAAGGAGACAAATGTACTACTCTTTGTAATATTTTAAGCAATAAAACAAAATTTAAAAAAATAGTGGCATATTTATACAACGGAATACTGTCAGCAGTGAAAACATACAGACTACAACCATAGGCATAATGTGCAGGAATCTGACAGCCCTAATGCTGAGCAAAAGAAGCTGAACACAACAGAATATATACTGTGTGGTTCCATTTATATACAGGTCAAAAAAAAACAAACTGGTGAGACTAGGCTCAGGTATTTAGGAATGCAGGTGTAAGAAAAACAAGGAAACTGTTATTATAAAGTCAAGATGGTGGTTACCTAGAGGAAGTTATAAGGAGAAGGAAAGAGGGAGTTAGTAGGAGGGGCACAAGGATGCTTCTGGGGTACTGGATGCATTTTGTTTCTTCATCTGGGTAGGTTGGTGTTTTCTTAATGACTCTTTCAGCTTAAAAGTCTTGTTTTGTTAAATTTTCTGTATAGATGTTATTTTTCAAAATAAAATGTTTTAAGTGAGAAATTAAGGTTGCAATTACACAGATAGCACATAAAAGCAAAGCTTCAGCTTCTGAGGGCTCTACCGCTTCCCAGACATCTCTCGGTCCCCTGCCACCTCCAGTTTCCAAAATGCCCGGCCTGACCCCAGTGGCACCAACGTGGGCTCCTCAGGACACTCCCCCAGTAAAGCAGTGGCCTCTGAGGTGGCGGATAGCACGGGTCCGGCAGAGGAAAAACGCCAACTGTAGAACAAGGAGCGCAGGCACATGACCTCAGTAGGCATTGGGGGGATGTGGCAATTCTACACAGAAGATTCGTCTGGCCTCAAGGTTTGCCCTGTTCCAGTATTGGTTATGAGTCTTCTGTTCATCACTTCTGTATTTATGTTGCACATTTGGGGCAAGTACACTCCTTTATAGATTTGGCAATGTCCATCTGTCTGTCATCTGAAGAAGGAGAAAAAAAATCGATATATCTTGGACCAAAAGCATAATGATTTTCTGTTCATGAGAAAGAAATTTTCTGTAAGCTTACTGTTTTACAGGGAACTTAATGAGAATTGGTTTTAAGGATCAATTTTTTTGTATGGCTAATAAACTTTTTAATTCTTTTTTAAAAAATGTAAACCTTCAGGAATTAACAAATTTTTAATGTAACTTCTAAAAATATAAAATATCACTGAAATTAAAAAAATGGCAAACTAGACATAGTTGAAGAGAGAAATAGTGAAGTAGATGGCATGTTCAGTGAATTTATCCAGAAGGCAGCAGAGAAGATACAAAGATGGAAAATATAAAAGAGAGATTTAGAGACATGAGAGGATACGAGAGGGTCTAATCTGTGTCTATTTGAAATCTCTTAAAAAGCAAATGGTAAGAATTGATTTAGGAATGGCCACATACATTTAGAGAATTGTATATTAAGGAAATTTTCTAGAACTGATGAAAAATACAAATTTATAGATGGAGGAAGCACAACATATCCTACACCTAGATATGTTATGTGAAATTGAAGAATAGCAACAACAAAAAGAACACCTTGTAAGAACCTGAGAGAGAGGAGAAATTGCCTCTAAAGACATGTGGACTTCTAAACAACAGCAATGGAAGTGACTGTCGTAGCCTCCATGATGGCCTCCAGTAACCCTCGCCTTCTGAAATGTGTGCTTTTGTGCTGTCCCATCCTACACTAAACAGAGTTGCCCTGTGTGACCAAAAGTATATCGAGAAAGTAATGATGACAGGCTAGATTTAAATAGCATTGGCGCTTCCACCTGGGTCTATTGATTGCAAACTCTGGAAGCCTGTGGAGAGGTCCTCATGGAGAGAAACCTGCAAACCCAGCCAGCATTTGACTGCACCCTCAAAATAGATCCTGAAGCAAAACAGACCAGCCAATCTGCCCCCCAATTTCTGATTCACAGATACCATAGAACATTATATCTGTTAAACCACTAAGTTTTGGGGGGAAAAAAGGACACATATGTAATACCCTTTGTAATGCTTTAAGCAATAAAAAATAAAAAATAAAAAATAAAAAAATAAATAAAAACCACTAAGTTTTGACATAATTTGTTACACAGCAATAGGCCATCAATTCATTAGAATAGTAGCTACAAAATGTTGAGAGAAAATAAATGTTAACCTAGGATTAGGAATTTAACACCAAGGCCTGCTTTCAAGGAATTCTCAAGTATGTGCTTCAACGAGGAAATAATCCTACCTAGAAGGACTGCAGTGTGTGAGGAGGAATCATGAACAAACAAAACACTGACTATGAATTGCTAGGTTTGATCAAGCAATTGAATCGATACCCCTCCCCCGGGAACTGCCTTTTCAGGCCATTTCACTATGAACATTTCCTTTTGCTGAGACCACACTTTACTTACTGAGACCACATTTCATTATCTCTCCCCTCTGGACCTGCACAGAAAATTCTCCTCCCAAAAAGCCGGGCAAAAGTCCTTTAAAACCCGCTGACTCCCCTCACAGGGTGCTGGAGCCATCTGGGGCTCAGCCACCTGGTGTACGGATGATCCAATAAATTTGTAATCCCTCACCATTCTGGCCTCGTGCGTACCTCCTCCAGCCACCTAACATGGATGAATCCAAACAAACATCCATAACATGAAAAAACAGCATCTAATGTGTGAGGTTAAAGACGAAGTGAAACGCTCAGCAGTGTTAAGTTGGAAAGGGGTCATTAAAGCTAAAACGTTCTAAAGACCTTTTATTGCCTCAGAAATGGCCAAATATTAATTTAAGTCTTTGTTAACTTAGGCAAGTAGCCTCTCAGGGGGCAACAATGAAAGAATAGAGTCAGTGCATATAAATTTCAAGCCCATATGGAGAGAAAAGTAAATACAGGGAAAGATTAGTAAAACAAAATCTCCATTTAAAAAACAAGGCAAGAAAGAAGAAAAAAAAACAGAAAAAATGGTAAAAGTAGAAATAAAAATGATAGAAATAAGTCCAAATATATCAGTAATTACAGTAAAGACATGGGCTTCTCTACCACCTAAAAGACTTTGTCAGCTTGGACTTTTTAAAAAGACACTCCCCCTCCCCCAGCTCTGTGCTGTTTTCAGAAAACACACTTAAAATAATGGAATGCAAAGACTGTTAGAGCCAGAAAGGGGGAG
The DNA here is from genome assembly GCF_000412655.1 of Myotis brandtii. Taxonomy (NCBI): domain Eukaryota; kingdom Metazoa; phylum Chordata; class Mammalia; order Chiroptera; family Vespertilionidae; genus Myotis; species Myotis brandtii. The sequence continues at coordinate 753,251 of NW_005353326.1, forward strand.
GACCAATATTGGCCCAAAGAAAACTGGGATAATGGCATGAATATCTCACAGCAGGCAGAGAGGACCAACACTGATGGAGAAAGGCCTCCCCGGAGCTCACTGAACACACCTTCCCAGGTGCCTGCAATCTCCATAAAAGGTGACCTTCTCTTAAGCCATAAAAATCTTTCCACACGTTTCCATCAGCGTGTACCATACAGACCAAGGTCTCTGACTGCAAAACAATTCAATTAGTTAATATCACACAATAATTTTCTTATCCCTGTATCTTTGGAAAGAGAGTTTCTAAAGAACTTTAGCAAGGTGGCTGGATTTAAGATCAATATACAGTAATTTGGATTTTACACAGTAACCATTAGAAAACACTTTAAAAACAACAACACCTTCACAACAGCAACAAAACCATCCAAAGGACTGGGAACCAATCTAGAGAATGCCCAAAACCCGCATAAGTCATAAAAGCACTCACTCTGCCAAGAGTGCCATGAGGGGGGTACTGCCATCGCTTGAGCACGAGGGTTGCCGGCTTGGGCAAGCACAGAGACACGGTCTCAGAGTGAGGCTGGTGCCTCCCCAGGACCAGAAACCTCTCAGACCCCACCCAAGTGGCAGCCAGGCCAGGCCAGGATGCTCGTCCTGAGTGTGAACCCATGGTGGTTTCAGCCCAGCAGCGGTGGCTGCTACTGCCTGCAGGCGAGCCCAGTGACTCTGCCCCCATAGCCTGTCCACCTGCCCCACCCACCCAGCGTAGGAGCCACCGGGGACATGGGGGGAGGAGTGCGTCCTGGAGGCTCCACCAGCTCGCCAAGCTCACCTGTCGCGGTGAGAACAGGAGCGCACAGCTCTCCAACTCCCTGAGGGCCAGGGGTGCTGCAGGTAATGAAGGAGGCCCCTCAGTCCCCATCCTCAGGGGTGTTCACAGACTCAAGGCAAGGTCACAGGGGCCAGGACGCAACTCCCGGCAGGTAGTCCTAGCAGCTCAGTCTGCAGTACCTGGGCCACCACACCTGCCACATGCAGCAGCACCATCCTCACCAGAGCTGGTGATCACGCCACCCACTGCTGCTTCTAGTGAGTCTGCAACGAGTCTGAGGGACCAGAGGAGCGGGGCTCTCCCTGGGTGGGGATGGGCCCAGGCCAGGGGCGGGGCCAGGTGGCAGGGATCACCCTGAGGGGGCTGGGGCTGAGCCAGGCCCAGGGCAGGGCGCACTTGGCCCATAAGGTACTGGAGAGCTGACGGGCTGGTGTCGAGGGGCAAGGAGGTAGGTAGTGGCGATGTCCCTCAGGGACAGAGCGCTGGGATGCTGGGGCAAGTACAGCACGGAGAGAACTAGAGGCTCTTCAAGCGGAGGAGTGTCATGTGGCCTTAAACACCCCCTTTCCCGAACGTTTTCAAAAGGTACTGTTCCTAAAGCAGTTTCTGTCATTACCCAAGGGTCCTAAGGGGCGCCCAGGGCTGGACCATTAAACCTCATTTGTCCCCAGTCCTAGGGAACATGAGTCTGAGATGAGAGTGGGCCATCCCTCTGTTCCTTGGGGGTTCTGGGATGTGGGGAAGGAGAGGAGAGGAGAGGAGAGGAGAGGA